>NW_027328213.1:0-46315 GCF_047675955.1 Chlorocebus sabaeus
GTTTTGAACGGAAGATATTTCCTTTTTCACCATAGCCCTCCATGGGCTTCCAAATATCCCTTTGCCAATTCCACAAGAACAGCCTTAGCGAAAGGCTTCTTGAAGGGAAAGATGTAACTCTGTGAGATGAATTAACAGAACACAGAGCAGTTTCTCAGAAAGCTTCTTTCCAGTTTTGAACGGAAGATATTTCCTTTTTCACCATAGCCCTCTATGGGCTTCCAAATATCCCTTTGCCAATTCCACAAGAACAGCCTTAGCGAAAGGCTTCTTGAAGGGAAAGATGTAACTCTGTGAGATGAATTAACAGAACACAGAGCAGTTTCTCAGAAAGCTTCTTTCCAGTTTTGAACGGAAGATATTTCCTTTTTCACCATAGCCCTCTATGGGCTTCCAAATATCCCTTTGCCAATTCCACAAGAACAGCCTTAGCGAAAGGCTTCTTGAAGGGAAAGATGTAACTCTGTGAGATGAATTAACAGAACACAGAGCAGTTTCTCAGAAAGCTTCTTTCCAGTTTTGAACGGAAGATATTTCCTTTTTCACCATAGCCCTCCATGGGCTTCCAAATATCCCTTTGCCAATTCCACAAGAACAGCCTTAGCGAAAGGCTTCTTGAAGGGAAAGATGTAACTCTGTGAGATGAATTAACAGAACACAGAGCAGTTTCTCAGAAAGCTTCTTTCCAGTTTTGAACGGAAGATATTTCCTTTTTCACCATAGCCCTCTATGGGCTTCCAAATATCCCTTTGCCAATTCCACAAGAACAGCCTTAGCGAAAGGCTTCTTGAAGGGAAAGATGTAACTCTGTGAGATGAATTAACAGAACACAGAGCAGTTTCTCAGAAAGCTTCTTTCCAGTTTTGAACGGAAGATATTTCCTTTTTCACCGTAGCCCTCTATGGGCTTCCAAATATCCCTTTGCCAATTCCACAAGAACAGTCTTAGCGAAAGGCTTCTTGAAGGGAAAGATGTAACTCTGTGAGATGAATTAACAGAACACAGAGCAGTTTCTCAGAAAGCTTCTTTCCAGTTTTGAACGGAAGATATTTCCTTTTTCACCATAGCCCTCTATGGGCTTCCAAATATCCCTTTGCCAATTCCACAAGAACAGCCTTAGCGAAAGGCTTCTTGAAGGGAAAGATGTAACTCTGTGAGATGAATTAACAGAACACAGAGCAGTTTCTCAGAAAGCTTCTTTCCAGTTTTGAACGGAAGATATTTCCTTTTTCACCATAGCCCTCTATGGGCTTCCAAATATCCCTTTGCCAATTCCACAAGAACAGCCTTAGCGAAAGGCTTCTTGAAGGGAAAGATGTAACTCTGTGAGATGAATTAACAGAACACAGAGCAGTTTCTCAGAAAGCTTCTTTCCAGTTTTGAACGGAAGATATTTCCTTTTTCACCATAGCCCTCTATGGGCTTCCAAATATCCCTTTGCCAATTCCACAAGAACAGCCTTAGCGAAAGGCTTCTTGAAGGGAAAGATGTAACTCTGTGAGATGAATTAACAGAACACAGAGCAGTTTCTCAGAAAGCTTCTTTCCAGTTTTGAACGGAAGATATTTCCTTTTTCACCATAGCCCTCTATGGGCTTCCAAATATCCCTTTGCCAACTCCACAAGAACAGCCTTAGCGAAAGGCTTCTTGAAGGGAAAGATGTAACTCTGTGAGATGAATTAACAGAACACAGAGCAGTTTCTCAGAAAGCTTCTTTCCAGTTTTGAACGGAAGATATTTCCTTTTTCACCATAGCCCTCTATGGGCTTCCAAATATCCCTTTGCCAATTCCACAAGAACAGCCTTAGCGAAAGGCTTCTTGAAGGGAAAGATGTAACTCTGTGAGATGAATTAACAGAACACAGAGCAGTTTCTCAGAAAGCTTCTTTCCAGTTTTGAACGGAAGATATTTCCTTTTTCACCATAGCCCTCTCTGGGCTTCCAAATATCCCTTTGCCAATTCCACAAGAACAGCCTTAGCGAAAGGCTTCTTGAAGGGAAAGATGTAACTCTGTGAGATGAATTAACAGAACACAGAGCAGTTTCTCAGAAAGCTTCTTTCCAGTTTTGAACGGAAGATATTTCCTTTTTCACCATAGCCCTCTATGGGCTTCCAAATATCCCTTTGCCAATTCCACAAGAACAGCCTTAGCGAAAGGCTTCTTGAAGGGAAAGATGTAACTCTGTGAGATGAATTAACAGAACACAGAGCAGTTTCTCAGAAAGCTTCTTTCCAGTTTTGAACGGAAGATATTTCCTTTTTCACCATAGCCCTCTATGGGCTTCCAAATATCCCTTTGCCAATTCCACAAGAACAGCCTTAGCGAAAGGCTTCTTGAAGGGAAAGATGTAACTCTGTGAGATGAATTAACAGAACACAGAGCAGTTTCTCAGAAAGCTTCTTTCCAGTTTTGAACGGAAGATATTTCCTTTTTCACCATAGCCCTCTATGGGCTTCCAAATATCCCTTTGCCAATTCCACAAGAACAGCCTTAGCGAAAGGCTTCTTGAAGGGAAAGATGTAACTCTGTGAGATGAATTAACAGAACACAGAGCAGTTTCTCAGAAAGCTTCTTTCCAGTTTTGAACGGAAGATATTTCCTTTTTCACCATAGCCCTCTATGGGCTTCCAAATATCCCTTTGCCAATTCCACAAGAACAGCCTTAGCGAAAGGCTTCTTGAAGGGAAAGATGTAACTCTGTGAGATGAATTAACAGAACACAGAGCAGTTTCTCAGAAAGCTTCTTTCCAGTTTTGAACGGAAGATATTTCCTTTTTCACCATAGCCCTCCATGGGCTTCCAAATATCCCTTTGCCAATTCCACAAGAACAGCCTTAGCGAAAGGCTTCTTGAAGGGAAAGATGTAACTCTGTGAGATGAATTAACAGAACACAGAGCAGTTTCTCAGAAAGCTTCTTTCCAGTTTTGAACGGAAGATATTTCCTTTTTCACCATAGCCCTCCATGGGCTTCCAAATATCCCTTTGCCAATTCCACAAGAACAGCCTTAGCGAAAGGCTTCTTGAAGGGAAAGATGTAACTCTGTGAGATGAATTAACAGAACACAGAGCAGTTTCTCAGAAAGCTTCTTTCCAGTTTTGAACGGAAGATATTTCCTTTTTCACCGTAGCCCTCTATGGGCTTCCAAATATCCCTTTGCCAATTCCACAAGAACAGTCTTAGCGAAAGGCTTCTTGAAGGGAAAGATGTAACTCTGTGAGATGAATTAACAGAACACAGAGCAGTTTCTCAGAAAGCTTCTTTCCAGTTTTGAACGGAAGATATTTCCTTTTTCACCGTAGCCCTCTATGGGCTTCCAAATATCCCTTTGCCAAT
Organism: Chlorocebus sabaeus; assembly: GCF_047675955.1. Classification (NCBI taxonomy): domain Eukaryota; kingdom Metazoa; phylum Chordata; class Mammalia; order Primates; family Cercopithecidae; genus Chlorocebus; species Chlorocebus sabaeus. Next base: position 3,338 of record NW_027328213.1, read on the forward strand.
TCCACAAGAACAGCCTTAGCGAAAGGCTTCTTGAAGGGAAAGATGTAACTCTGTGAGATGAATTAACAGAACACAGAGCAGTTTCTCAGAAAGCTTCTTTCCAGTTTTGAACGGAAGATATTTCCTTTTTCACCATAGCCCTCTATGGGCTTCCAAATATCCCTTTGCCAATTCCACAAGAACAGCCTTAGCGAAAGGCTTCTTGAAGGGAAAGATGTAACTCTGTGAGATGAATTAACAGAACACAGAGCAGTTTCTCAGAAAGCTTCTTTCCAGTTTTGAACGGAAGATATTTCCTTTTTCACCATAGCCCTCTATGGGCTTCCAAATATCCCTTTGCCAATTCCACAAGAACAGCCTTAGCGAAAGGCTTCTTGAAGGGAAAGATGTAACTCTGTGAGATGAATTAACAGAACACAGAGCAGTTTCTCAGAAAGCTTCTTTCCAGTTTTGAACGGAAGATATTTCCTTTTTCACCATAGCCCTCTATGGGCTTCCAAATATCCCTTTGCCAACTCCACAAGAACAGCCTTAGCGAAAGGCTTCTTGAAGGGAAAGATGTAACTCTGTGAGATGAATTAACAGAACACAGAGCAGTTTCTCAGAAAGCTTCTTTCCAGTTTTGAACGGAAGATATTTCCTTTTTCACCATAGCCCTCTATGGGCTTCCAAATATCCCTTTGCCAATTCCACAAGAACAGCCTTAGCGAAAGGCTTCTTGAAGGGAAAGATGTAACTCTGTGAGATGAATTAACAGAACACAGAGCAGTTTCTCAGAAAGCTTCTTTCCAGTTTTGAACGGAAGATATTTCCTTTTTCACCATAGCCCTCTATGGGCTTCCAAATATCCCTTTGCCAATTCCACAAGAACAGCCTTAGCGAAAGGCTTCTTGAAGGGAAAGATGTAACTCTGTGAGATGAATTAACAGAACACAGAGCAGTTTCTCAGAAAGCTTCTTTCCAGTTTTGAACGGAAGATATTTCCTTTTTCACCATAGCCCTCTATGGGCTTCCAAATATCCCTTTGCCAATTCCACAAGAACAGCCTTAGCGAAAGGCTTCTTGAAGGGAAAGATGTAACTCTGTGAGATGAATTAACAGAACACAGAGCAGTTTCTCAGAAAGCTTCTTTCCAGTTTTGAACGGAAGATATTTCCTTTTTCACCATAGCCCTCTATGGGCTTCCAAATATCCCTTTGCCAATTCCACAAGAACAGCCTTAGCGAAAGGCTTCTTGAAGGGAAAGATGTAACTCTGTGAGATGAATTAACAGAACACAGAGCAGTTTCTCAGAAAGCTTCTTTCCAGTTTTGAACGGAAGATATTTCCTTTTTCACCATAGCCCTCTATGGGCTTCCAAATATCCCTTTGCCAATTCCACAAGAACAGCCTTAGCGAAAGGCTTCTTGAAGGGAAAGATGTAACTCTGTGAGATGAATTAACAGAACACAGAGCAGTTTCTCAGAAAGCTTCTTTCCAGTTTTGAACGGAAGATATTTCCTTTTTCACCATAGCCCTCTATGGGCTTCCAAATATCCCTTTGCCAATTCCACAAGAACAGCCTTAGCGAAAGGCTTCTTGAAGGGAAAGATGTAACTCTGTGAGATGAATGAACAGAACACAGAGCAGTTTCTCAGAAAGCTTCTTTCCAGTTTTGAACGGAAGATATTTCCTTTTTCACCATAGCCCTCTATGGGCTTCCAAATATCCCTTTGCCAATTCCACAAGAACAGCCTTAGCGAAAGGCTTCTTGAAGGGAAAGATGTAACTCTGTGAGATGAATTAACAGAACACAGAGCAGTTTCTCAGAAAGCTTCTTTCCAGTTTTGAACGGAAGATATTTCCTTTTTCACCATAGCCCTCTATGGGCTTCCAAATATCCCTTTGCCAATTCCACAAGAACAGCCTTAGCGAAAGGCTTCTTGAAGGGAAAGATGTAACTCTGTGAGATGAATTAACAGAACACAGAGCAGTTTCTCAGAAAGCTTCTTTCCAGTTTTGAACGGAAGATATTTCCTTTTTCACCATAGCCCTCTATGGGCTTCCAAATATCCCTTTGCCAATTCCACAAGAACAGCCTTAGCGAAAGGCTTCTTGAAGGGAAAGATGTAACTCTGTGAGATGAATTAACAGAACACAGAGCAGTTTCTCAGAAAGCTTCTTTCCAGTTTTGAACGGAAGATATTTCCTTTTTCACCATAGCCCTCTATGGGCTTCCAAATATCCCTTTGCCAATTCCACAAGAACAGCCTTAGCGAAAGGCTTCTTGAAGGGAAAGATGTAACTCTGTGAGATGAATTAACAGAACACAGAGCAGTTTCTCAGAAAGCTTCTTTCCAGTTTTGAACGGAAGATATTTCCTTTTTCACCATAGCCCTCTATGGGCTTCCAAATATCCCTTTGCCAATTCCACAAGAACAGCCTTAGCGAAAGGCTTCTTGAAGGGAAAGATGTAACTCTGTGAGATGAATTAACAGAACACAGAGCAGTTTCTCAGAAAGCTTCTTTCCAGTTTTGAACGGAAGATATTTCCTTTTTCACCGTAGCCCTCTATGGGCTTCCAAATATCCCTTTGCCAATTCCACAAGAACAGCCTTAGCGAAAGGCTTCTTGAAGGGAAAGATGTAACTCCGTGAGATGAATTAACAGAACACAGGGCAGTTTCTCAGAAAGCTTCTTTCCAGTTTTGAACGGAAGATATTTCCTTTTTCACCATAGCCCTCTATGGGCTTCCAAATATCCCTTTGCCAATTCCACAAGAACAGCCTTAGCGAAAGGCTTCTTGAAGGGAAAGATGTAACTCTGTGAGATGAATTAACAGAACACAGAGCAGTTTCTCAGAAAGCTTCTTTCCAGTTTTGAACGGAAGATATTTCCTTTTTCACCATAGCCCTCTATGGGCTTCCAAATATCCCTTTGCCAATTCCACAAGAACAGCCTTAGCGAAAGGCTTCTTGAAGGGAAAGATGTAACTCTGTGAGATGAATTAACAGAACACAGAGCAGTTTCTCAGAAAGCTTCTTTCCAGTTTTGAACGGAAGATATTTCCTTTTTCACCATAGCCCTCTATGGGCTTCCAAATATCCCTTTGCCAATTCCACAAGAACAGCCTTAGCGAAAGGCTTCTTGAAGGGAAAGATGTAACTCTGTGAGATGAATTAACAGAACACAGAGCAGTTTCTCAGAAAGCTTCTTTCCAGTTTTGAACGGAAGATATTTCCTTTTTCACCATAGCCCTCTATGGGCTTCCAAATATCCCTTTGCCAATTCCACAAGAACAGCCTTAGCGAAAGGCTTCTTGAAGGGAAAGATGTAACTCTGTGAGATGAATTAACAGAACACAGAGCAGTTTCTCAGAAAGCTTCTTTCCAGTTTTGAACGGAAGATATTTCCTTTTTCACCATAGCCCTCTATGGACTTCCAAATATCCCTTTGCCAATTCCACAAGAACAGCCTTAGCGAAAGGCTTCTTGAAGGGAAAGATGTAACTCTGTGAGATGAATTAACAGAACACAGGGCAGTTTCTCAGAAAGCTTCTTTCCAGTTTTGAACGGAAGATATTTCCTTTTTCACCATAGCCCTCTATGGGCTTCCAAATATCCCTTTGCCAATTCCACAAGAACAGCCTTAGCGAAAGGCTTCTTGAAGGGAAAGATGTAACTCTGTGAGATGAATTAACAGAACACAGAGCAGTTTCTCAGAAAGCTTCTTTCCAGTTTTGAACGGAAGATATTTCCTTTTTCACCATAGCCCTCTATGGGCTTCCAAATATCCCTTTGCCAATTCCACAAGAACAGCCTTAGCGAAAGGCTTCTTGAAGGGAAAGATGTAACTCTGTGAGATGAATGAACAGAACACAGAGCATTTTCTCAGAAAGCTTCTTTCCAGTTTTGAACGGAAGATATTTCCTTTTTCACCATAGCCCTCTATGGGCTTCCAAATATCCCTTTGCCAATTCCACAAGAACAGCCTTAGCGAAAGGCTTCTTGAAGGGAAAGATGTAACTCTGTGAGATGAATTAACAGAACACAGAGCAGTTTCTCAGAAAGCTTCTTTCCAGTTTTGAACGGAAGATATTTCCTTTTTCACCATAGCCCTCTATGGGCTTCCAAATATCCCTTTGCCAATTCCACAAGAACAGCCTTAGCGAAAGGCTTCTTGAAGGGAAAGATGTAACTCTGTGAGATGAATTAACAGAACACAGAGCAGTTTCTCAGAAAGCTTCTTTCCAGTTTTGAACGGAAGATATTTCCTTTTTCACCATAGCCCTCTATGGGCTTCCAAATATCCCTTTGCCAATTCCACAAGAACAGCCTTAGCGAAAGGCTTCTTGAAGGGAAAGATGTAACTCTGTGAGATGAATTAACAGAACACAGAGCAGTTTCTCAGAAAGCTTCTTTCCAGTTTTGAACGGAAGATATTTCCTTTTTCACCATAGCCCTCTATGGGCTTCCAAATATCCCTTTGCCAATTCCACAAGAACAGCCTTAGCGAAAGGCTTCTTGAAGGGAAAGATGTAACTCTGTGAGATGAATTAACAGAACACAGAGCAGTTTCTCAGAAAGCTTCTTTCCAGTTTTGAACGGAAGATATTTCCTTTTTCACCATAGCCCTCTATGGGCTTCCAAATATCCCTTTGCCAACTCCACAAGAACAGCCTTAGCGAAAGGCTTCTTGAAGGGAAAGATGTAACTCTGTGAGATGAATTAACAGAACACAGAGCAGTTTCTCAGAAAGCTTCTTTCCAGTTTTGAACGGAAGATATTTCCTTTTTCACCGTAGCCCTCTATGGGTTTCCAAATATCCCTTTGCCAATTCCACAAGAACAGCCTTAGCGAAAGGCTTCTTGAAGGGAAAGATGTAACTCTGTGAGATGAATTAACAGAACACAGAGCAGTTTCTCAGAAAGCTTCTTTCCAGTTTTGAACGGAAGATATTTCCTTTTTCACCGTAGCCCTCTATGGGCTTCCAAATATCCCTTTGCCAATTCCACAAGAACAGCCTTAGCGAAAGGCTTCTTGAAGGGAAAGATGTAACTCTGTGAGATGAATTAACAGAACACAGAGCAGTTTCTCAGAAAGCTTCTTTCCAGTTTTGAACGGAAGATATTTCCTTTTTCACCATAGCCCTCTATGGGCTTCCAAATATCCCTTTGCCAATTCCACAAGAACAGCCTTAGCGAAAGGCTTCTTGAAGGGAAAGATGTAACTCTGTGAGATGAATTAACAGAACACAGAGCAGTTTCTCAGAAAGCTTCTTTCTAGTTTTGAACGGAAGATATTTCCTTTTTCACCGTAGCCCTCTATGGGCTTCCAAATATCCCTTTGCCAATTCCAGAAGAACAGCCTTAGCGAAAGGCTTCTTGAAGGGAAAGATGTAACTCTGTGAGATGAATTAACAGAACACAGAGCAGTTTCTCAGAAAGCTTCTTTCCAGTTTTGAACGGAAGATATTTCCTTTTTCACCATAGCCCTCTATGGGCTTCCAAATATCCCTTTGCCAATTCCACAAGAACAGCCTTAGCGAAAGGCTTCTTGAAGGGAAAGATGTAACTCTGTGAGATGAATTAACAGAACACAGAGCAGTTTCTCAGAAAGCTTCTTTCCAGTTTTGAACGGAAGATATTTCCTTTTTCACCATAGCCCTCTATGGACTTCCAAATATCCCTTTGCCAATTCCACAAGAACAGCCTTAGCGAAAGGCTTCTTGAAGGGAAAGATGTAACTCTGTGAGATGAATTAACAGAACACAGGGCAGTTTCTCAGAAAGCTTCTTTCCAGTTTTGAACGGAAGATATTTCCTTTTTCACCATAGCCCTCTATGGGCTTCCAAATATCCCTTTGCCAATTCCACAAGAACAGCCTTAGCGAAAGGCTTCTTGAAGGGAAAGATGTAACTCTGTGAGATGAATTAACAGAACACAGAGCAGTTTCTCAGAAAGCTTCTTTCCAGTTTTGAACGGAAGATATTTCCTTTTTCACCATAGCCCTCTATGGGCTTCCAAATATCCCTTTGCCAATTCCACAAGAACAGCCTTAGCGAAAGGCTTCTTGAAGGGAAAGATGTAACTCTGTGAGATGAATTAACAGAACACAGAGCAGTTTCTCAGAAAGCTTCTTTCCAGTTTTGAACGGAAGATATTTCCTTTTTCACCATAGCCCTCTATGGGCTTCCAAATGTCCCTTTGCCAATTCCACAAGAACAGCCTTAGCGAAAGGCTTCTTGAAGGGAAAGATGTAACTCTGTGAGATGAATTAACAGAACACAGAGCAGTTTCTCAGAAAGCTTCTTTCCAGTTTTGAACGGAAGATATTTCCTTTTTCACCATAGCCCTCTATGGGCTTCCAAATATCCCTTTGCCAATTCCACAAGAACAGCCTTAGCGAAAGGCTTCTTGAAGGGAAAGATGTAACTCTGTGAGATGAATTAACAGAACACAGAGCAGTTTCTCAGAAAGCTTCTTTCCAGTTTTGAACGGAAGATATTTCCTTTTTCACCATAGCCCTCTATGGGCTTCCAAATATCCCTTTGCCAATTCCACAAGAACAGCCTTAGCGAAAGGCTTCTTGAAGGGAAAGATGTAACTCTGTGAGATGAATTAACAGAACACAGAGCAGTTTCTCAGAAAGCTTCTTTCCAGTTTTGAACGGAAGATATTTCCTTTTTCACCATAGCCCTCTATGGGCTTCCAAATATCCCTTTGCCAATTCCACAAGAACAGCCTTAGCGAAAGGCTTCTTGAAGGGAAAGATGTAACTCTGTGAGATGAATTAACAGAACACAGAGCAGTTTCTCAGAAAGCTTCTTTCCAGTTTTGAACGGAAGATATTTCCTTTTTCACCATAGCCCTCTATGGGCTTCCAAATATCCCTTTGCCAACTCCACAAGAACAGCCTTAGCGAAAGGCTTCTTGAAGGGAAAGATGTAACTCTGTGAGATGAATTAACAGAACACAGAGCAGTTTCTCAGAAAGCTTCTTTCCAGTTTTGAACGGAAGATATTTCCTTTTTCACCATAGCCCTCTATGGGCTTCCAAATATCCCTTTGCCAATTCCACAAGAACAGCCTTAGCGAAAGGCTTCTTGAAGGGAAAGATGTAACTCTGTGAGATGAATTAACAGAACACAGAGCAGTTTCTCAGAAAGCTTCTTTCCAGTTTTGAACGGAAGATATTTCCTTTTTCACCATAGCCCTCTATGGGCTTCCAAATATCCCTTTGCCAATTCCACAAGAACAGCCTTAGCGAAAGGCTTCTTGAAGGGAAAGATGTAACTCTGTGAGATGAATTAACAGAACACAGAGCAGTTTCTCAGAAAGCTTCTTTCCAGTTTTGAACGGAAGATATTTCCTTTTTCACCATAGCCCTCTATGGGCTTCCAAATATCCCTTTGCCAATTCCACAAGAACAGCCTTAGCGAAAGGCTTCTTGAAGGGAAAGATGTAACTCTGTGAGATGAATTAACAGAACACAGAGCAGTTTCTCAGAAAGCTTCTTTCCAGTTTTGAACGGAAGATATTTCCTTTTTCACCATAGCCCTCTATGGGCTTCCAAATATCCCTTTGCCAATTCCACAAGAACAGCCTTAGCGAAAGGCTTCTTGAAGGGAAAGATGTAACTCTGTGAGATGAATTAACAGAACACAGAGCAGTTTCTCAGAAAGCTTCTTTCCAGTTTTGAACGGAAGATATTTCCTTTTTCACCATAGCCCTCTATGGGCTTCCAAATATCCCTTTGCCAATTCCACAAGAACAGCCTTAGCGAAAGGCTTCTTGAAGGGAAAGATGTAACTCTGTGAGATGAATTAACAGAACACAGAGCAGTTTCTCAGAAAGCTTCTTTCCAGTTTTGAACGGAAGATATTTCCTTTTTCACCATAGCCCTCTATGGGCTTCCAAATATCCCTTTGCCAATTCCACAAGAACAGCCTTAGCGAAAGGCTTCTTGAAGGGAAAGATGTAACTCTGTGAGATGAATTAACAGAACACAGAGCAGTTTCTCAGAAAGCTTCTTTCCAGTTTTGAACGGAAGATATTTCCTTTTTCACCATAGCCCTCTATGGGCTTCCAAATATCCCTTTGCCAATTCCACAAGAACAGCCTTAGCGAAAGGCTTCTTGAAGGGAAAGATGTAACTCTGTGAGATGAATTAACAGAACACAGAGCAGTTTCTCAGAAAGCTTCTTTCCAGTTTTGAACGGAAGATATTTCCTTTTTCACCATAGCCCTCTATGGGCTTCCAAATATCCCTTTGCCAATTCCACAAGAACAGCCTTAGCGAAAGGCTTCTTGAAGGGAAAGATGTAACTCTGTGAGATGAATTAACAGAACACAGAGCAGTTTCTCAGAAAGCTTCTTTCCAGTTTTGAACGGAAGATATTTCCTTTTTCACCAGAGCCCTCTATGGGCTTCCAAATATCCCTTTGCCAATTCCACAAGAACAGCCTTAGCGAAAAGCTTCTTGAAGGGAAAGATGTAACTCTGTGAGATGAATTAACAGAACACAGGGCAGTTTCTCAGAAAGCTTCTTTCCAGTTTTGAACGGAAGATATTTCCTTTTTCACCATAGCCCTCTATGGGCTTCCAAATATCCCTTTGCCAATTCCACAAGAACAGCCTTAGCGAAAGGCTTCTTGAAGGGAAAGATGTAACTCTGTGAGATGAATTAACAGAACACAGAGCAGTTTCTCAGAAAGCTTCTTTCCAGTTTTGAACGGAAGATATTTCCTTTTTCACCATAGCCCTCTATGGGCTTCCAAATATCCCTTTGCCAATTCCACAAGAACAGCCTTAGCGAAAGGCTTCTTGAAGGGAAAGATGTAACTCTGTGAGATGAATTAACAGAACACAGAGCAGTTTCTCAGAAAGCTTCTTTCCAGTTTTGAACGGAAGATATTTCCTTTTTCACCATAGCCCTCTATGGGCTTCCAAATATCCCTTTGCCAACTCCACAAGAACAGCCTTAGCGAAAGGCTTCTTGAAGGGAAAGATGTAACTGTGAGATGAATTAACAGAACACAGAGCAGTTTCTCAGAAAGCTTCTTTCCAGTTTTGAACGGAAGATATTTCCTTTTTCACCATAGCCCTCTATGGGCTTCCAAATATCCCTTTGCCAATTCCACAAGAACAGCCTTAGCGAAAGGCTTCTTGAAGGGAAAGATGTAACTCTGTGAGATGAATTAACAGAACACAGAGCAGTTTCTCAGAAAGCTTCTTTCCAGTTTTGAACGGAAGATATTTCCTTTTTCACCATAGCCCTCTATGGGCTTCCAAATATCCCTTTGCCAATTCCACAAGAACAGCCTTAGCGAAAGGCTTCTTGAAGGGAAAGATGTAACTCTGTGAGATGAATTAACAGAACACAGAGCAGTTTCTCAGAAAGCTTCTTTCCAGTTTTGAACGGAAGATATTTCCTTTTTCACCATAGCCCTCTATGGGCTTCCAAATATCCCTTTGCCAATTCCACAAGAACAGCCTTAGCGAAAGGCTTCTTGAAGGGAAAGATGTAACTCTGTGAGATGAATTAACAGAACACAGAGCAGTTTCTCAGAAAGCTTCTTTCCAGTTTTGAACGGAAGATATTTCCTTTTTCACCATAGCCCTCTATGGGCTTCCAAATATCCCTTTGCCAATTCCACAAGAACAGCCTTAGCGAAAGGCTTCTTGAAGGGAAAGATGTAACTCTGTGAGATGAATTAACAGAACACAGAGCAGTTTCTCAGAAAGCTTCTTTCCAGTTTTGAACGGAAGATATTTCCTTTTTCACCATAGCCCTCTATGGGCTTCCAAATATCCCTTTGCCAATTCCACAAGAACAGCCTTAGCGAAAGGCTTCTTGAAGGGAAAGATGTAACTCTGTGAGATGAATTAACAGAACACAGAGCAGTTTCTCAGAAAGCTTCTTTCCAGTTTTGAACGGAAGATATTTCCTTTTTCACCATAGCCCTCTATGGGCTTCCAAATATCCCTTTGCCAATTCCACAAGAACAGCCTTAGCGAAAGGCTTCTTGAAGGGAAAGATGTAACTCTGTGAGATGAATTAACAGAACACAGAGCAGTTTCTCAGAAAGCTTCTTTCCAGTTTTGAACGGAAGATATTTCCTTTTTCACCATAGCCCTCTATGGGCTTCCAAATATCCCTTTGCCAATTCCACAAGAACAGCCTTAGCGAAAGGCTTCTTGAAGGGAAAGATGTAACTCTGTGAGATGAATTAACAGAACACAGAGCAGTTTCTCAGAAAGCTTCTTTCCAGTTTTGAACGGAAGATATTTCCTTTTTCACCATAGCCCTCTATGGGCTTCCAAATATCCCTTTGCCAATTCCACAAGAAGAGCCTTAGCGAAAGGCTTCTTGAAGGGAAAGATGTAACTCTGTGAGATGAATTAACAGAACACAGAGCAGTTTCTCAGAAAGCTTCTTTCCAGTTTTGAACGGAAGATATTTCCTTTTTCACCATAGCCCTCTATGGGCTTCCAAATATCCCTTTGCCAATTCCACAAGAACAGCCTTAGCGAAAGGCTTCTTGAAGGGAAAGATGTAACTCTGTGAGATGAATTAACAGAACACAGAGCAGTTTCTCAGAAAGTTTCTTTCCAGTTTTGAACGGAAGATATTTCCTTTTTCACCATAGCCCTCTATGGGCTTCCAAATATCCCTTTGCCAATTCCACAAGAACAGCCTTAGCGAAAGGCTTCTTGAAGGGAAAGATGTAACTCTGTGAGATGAATTAACAGAACACAGAGCAGTTTCTCAGAAAGCTTCTTTCCAGTTTTGAACGGAAGATATTTCCTTTTTCACCATAGCCCTCTATGGGCTTCCAAATATCCCTTTGCCAATTCCACAAGAACAGCCTTAGCGAAAGGCTTCTTGAAGGGAAAGATGTAACTCTGTGAGATGAATTAACAGAACACAGAGCAGTTTCTCAGAAAGCTTCTTTCCAGTTTTGAACGGAAGATATTTCCTTTTTCACCATAGCCCTCTATGGGCTTCCAAATATCCCTTTGCCAATTCCACAAGAACAGCCTTAGCGAAAGGCTTCTTGAAGGGAAAGATGTAACTCTGTGAGATGAATTAACAGAACACAGAGCAGTTTCTCAGAAAGCTTCTTTCCAGTTTTGAACGGAAGATATTTCCTTTTTCACCATAGCCCTCTATGGGCTTCCAAATATCCCTTTGCCAATTCCACAAGAACAGCCTTAGCGAAAGGCTTCTTGAAGGGAAAGATGTAACTCTGTGAGATGAATTAACAGAACACAGAGCAGTTTCTCAGAAAGCTTCTTTCCAGTTTTGAACGGAAGATATTTCCTTTTTCACCATAGCCCTCTATGGGCTTCCAAATATCCCTTTGCCAATTCCACAAGAACAGCCTTAGCGAAAGGCTTCTTGAAGGGAAAGATGTAACTCTGTGAGATGAATTAACAGAACACAGAGCAGTTTCTCAGAAAGTTTCTTTCCAGTTTTGAACGGAAGATATTTCCTTTTTCACCATAGCCCTCTATGGGCTTCCAAATATCCCTTTGCCAATTCCACAAGAACAGCCTTAGCGAAAGGCTTCTTGAAGGGAAAGATGTAACTCTGTGAGATGAATTAACAGAACACAGAGCAGTTTCTCAGAAAGCTTCTTTCCAGTTTTGAACGGAAGATATTTCCTTTTTCACCATAGCCCTCTATGGGCTTCCAAATATCCCTTTGCCAATTCCACAAGAACAGCCTTAGCGAAAGGCTTCTTGAAGGGAAAGATGTAACTCTGTGAGATGAATTAACAGAACACAGAGCAGTTTCTCAGAAAGCTTCTTTCCAGTTTTGAACGGAAGATATTTCCTTTTTCACCATAGCCCTCTATGGGCTTCCAAATATCCCTTTGCCAATTCCACAAGAACAGCCTTAGCGAAAGGCTTCTTGAAGGGAAAGATGTAACTCTGTGAGATGAATTAACAGAACACAGAGCAGTTTCTCAGAAAGCTTCTTTCCAGTTTTGAACGGAAGATATTTCCTTTTTCACCATAGCCCTCTATGGGCTTCCAAATATCCCTTTGCCAATTCCACAAGAACAGCCTTAGCGAAAGGCTTCTTGAAGGGAAAGATGTAACTCTGTGAGATGAATTAACAGAACACAGAGCAGTTTCTCAGAAAGCTTCTTTCCAGTTTTGAACGGAAGATATTTCCTTTTTCACCGTAGCCCTCTATGGGCTTCCAAATATCCCTTTGCCAATTCCACAAGAACAGCCTTAGCGAAAGGCTTCTTGAAGGGAAAGATGTAACTCTGTGAGATGAATTAACAGAACACAGAGCAGTTTCTCAGAAAGCTTCTTTCCAGTTTTGAACGGAAGATATTTCCTTTTTCACCATAGCCCTCTATGGGCTTCCAAATATCCCTTTGCCAATTCCACAAGAACAGCCTTAGCGAAAGGCTTCTTGAAGGGAAAGATGTAACTCTGTGAGATGAATTAACAGAACACAGAGCAGTTTCTCAGAAAGCTTCTTTCCAGTTTTGAACGGAAGATATTTCCTTTTTCACCATAGCCCTCTATGGGCTTCCAAATATCCCTTTGCCAATTCCACAAGAACAGCCTTAGCGAAAGGCTTCTTGAAGGGAAAGATGTAACTCTGTGAGATGAATTAACAGAACACAGAGCAGTTTCTCAGAAAGCTTCTTTCCAGTTTTGAACGGAAGATATTTCCTTTTTCACCATAGCCCTCTAAGGGCTTCCAAATATCCCTTTGCCAATTCCACAAGAACAGCCTTAGCGAAAGGCTTCTTGAAGGGAAAGATGTAACTCTGTGAGATGAATTAACAGAACACAGAGCAGTTTCTCAGAAAGCTTCTTTCCAGTTTTGAACGGAAGATATTTCCTTTTTCACCATAGCCCTCTATGGGCTTCCAAATATCCCTTTGCCAATTCCACAAGAACAGCCTTAGCGAAAGGCTTCTTGAAGGGAAAGATGTAACTCTGTGAGATGAATTAACAGAACACAGAGCAGTTTCTCAGAAAGCTTCTTTCCAGTTTTAAACGGAAGATATTTCCTTTTTCACCATAGCCCTCTATGGGCTTCCAAATATCCCTTTGCCAATTCCACAAGAACAGCCTTAGCGAAAGGCTTCTTGAAGGGAAAGATGTAACTCTGTGAGATGAATTAACAGAACACAGAGCAGTTTCTCAGAAAGCTTCTTTCCAGTTTTGAACGGAAGATATTTCCTTTTTCACCATAGCCCTCTATGGGCTTCCAAATATCCCTTTGCCAATTCCACAAGAACAGCCTTAGCGAAAGGCTTCTTGAAGGGAAAGATGTAACTCTGTGAGATGAATTAACAGAACACAGAGCAGTTTCTCAGAAAGCTTCTTTCCAGTTTTGAACGGAAGATATTTCCTTTTTCACCATAGCCCTCTATGGGCTTCCAAATATCCCTTTGCCAATTCCACAAGAACAGCCTTAGCGAAAGGCTTCTTGAAGGGAAAGATGTAACTCTGTGAGATGAATTAACAGAACACAGAGCAGTTTCTCAGAAAGCTTCTTTCCAGTTTTGAACGGAAGATATTTCCTTTTTCACCATAGCCCTCTATGGGCTTCCAAATATCCCTTTGCCAATTCCACAAGAACAGCCTTAGCGAAAGGCTTCTTGAAGGGAAAGATGTAACTCTGTGAGATGAATTAACAGAACACAGAGCAGTTTCTCAGAAAGCTTCTTTCCAGTTTTGAACGGAAGATATTTCCTTTTTCACCATAGCCCTCTATGGGCTTCCAAATATCCCTTTGCCAATTCCACAAGAACAGCCTTAGCGAAAGGCTTCTTGAAGGGAAAGATGTAACTCTGTGAGATGAATTAACAGAACACAGAGCAGTTTCTCAGAAAGCTTCTTTCCAGTTTTGAACGGAAGATATTTCCTTTTTCACCGTAGCCCTCTATGGGCTTCCAAATATCCCTTTGCCAATTCCACAAGAACAGCCTTAGCGAAAGGCTTCTTGAAGGGAAAGATGTAACTCTGTGAGATGAATTAACAGAACACAGAGCAGTTTCTCAGAAAGCTTCTTTCCAGTTTTGAACGGAAGATATTTCCTTTTTCACCATAGCCCTCTATGGGCTTCCAAATATCCCTTTGCCAATTCCACAAGAACAGCCTTAGCGAAAGGCTTCTTGAAGGGAAAGATGTAACTCTGTGAGATGAATTAACAGAACACAGAGCAGTTTCTCAGAAAGCTTCTTTCCAGTTTTGAACGGAAGATATTTCCTTTTTCACCATAGCCCTCTATGGGCTTCCAAATATCCCTTTGCCAATTCCACAAGAACAGCCTTAGCGAAAGGCTTCTTGAAGGGAAAGATGTAACTCTGTGAGATGAATTAACAGAACACAGAGCAGTTTCTCAGAAAGCTTCTTTCCAGTTTTGAACGGAAGATATTTCCTTTTTCACCATAGCCCTCTATGGGCTTCCAAATATCCCTTTGCCAATTCCACAAGAACAGCCTTAGCGAAAGGCTTCTTGAAGGGAAAGATGTAACTCTGTGAGATGAATTAACAGAACACAGAGCAGTTTCTCAGAAAGCTTCTTTCCAGTTTTGAACGGAAGATATTTCCTTTTTCACCGTAGCCCTCTATGGGCTTCCAAATATCCCTTTGCCAATTCCACAAGAACAGCCTTAGCGAAAGGCTTCTTGAAGGGAAAGATGTAACTCTGTGAGATGAATTAACAGAACACAGAGCAGTTTCTCAGAAAGCTTCTTTCCAGTTTTGAACGGAAGATATTTCCTTTTTCACCATAGCCCTCTATGGGCTTCCAAATATCCCTTTGCCAATTCCACAAGAACAGCCTTAGCGAAAGGCTTCTTGAAGGGAAAGATGTAACTCTGTGAGATGAATTAACAGAACACAGAGCAGTTTCTCAGAAAGCTTCTTTCCAGTTTTGAACGGAAGATATTTCCTTTTTCACCATAGCCCTCTATGGGCTTCCAAATATCCCTTTGCCAATTCCACAAGAACAGCCTTAGCGAAAGGCTTCTTGAAGGGAAAGATGTAACTCTGTGAGATGAATTAACAGAACACAGAGCAGTTTCTCAGAAAGCTTCTTTCCAGTTTTGAACGGAAGATATTTCCTTTTTCACCATAGCCCTCTAAGGGCTTCCAAATATCCCTTTGCCAATTCCACAAGAACAGCCTTAGCGAAAGGCTTCTTGAAGGGAAAGATGTAACTCTGTGAGATGAATTAACAGAACACAGAGCAGTTTCTCAGAAAGCTTCTTTCCAGTTTTGAACGGAAGATATTTCCTTTTTCACCATAGCCCTCTATGGGCTTCCAAATATCCCTTTGCCAATTCCACAAGAACAGCCTTAGCGAAAGGCTTCTTGAAGGGAAAGATGTAACTCTGTGAGATGAATTAACAGAACACAGAGCAGTTTCTCAGAAAGCTTCTTTCCAGTTTTGAACGGAAGATATTTCCTTTTTCACCATAGCCCTCTATGGGCTTCCAAATATCCCTTTGCCAATTCCACAAGAACAGCCTTAGCGAAAGGCTTCTTGAAGGGAAAGATGTAACTCTGTGAGATGAATTAACAGAACACAGAGCAGTTTCTCAGAAAGCTTCTTTCCAGTTTTGAACGGAAGATATTTCCTTTTTCACCATAGCCCTCTATGGGCTTCCAAATATCCCTTTGCCAATTCCACAAGAACAGCCTTAGCGAAAGGCTTCTTGAAGGGAAAGATGTAACTCTGTGAGATGAATTAACAGAACACAGAGCAGTTTCTCAGAAAGCTTCTTTCCAGTTTTGAACGGAAGATATTTCCTTTTTCACCATAGCCCTCTATGGGCTTCCAAATATCCCTTTGCCAATTCCACAAGAACAGCCTTAGCGAAAGGCTTCTTGAAGGGAAAGATGTAACTCTGTGAGATGAATTAACAGAACACAGAGCAGTTTCTCAGAAAGCTTCTTTCCAGTTTTGAACGGAAGATATTTCCTTTTTCACCGTAGCCCTCTATGGGCTTCCAAATATCCCTTTGCCAATTCCACAAGAACAGCCTTAGCGAAAGGCTTCTTGAAGGGAAAGATGTAACTCTGTGAGATGAATTAACAGAACACAGAGCAGTTTCTCAGAAAGCTTCCTTCCAGTTTTGAACGGAAGATATTTCCTTTTTCACCGTAGCCCTCTATGGGCTTCCAAATATCCCTTTGCCAATTCCACAAGAACAGCCTTAGCGAAAGGCTTCTTGAAGGGAAAGATGTAACTCTGTGAGATGAATTAACAGAACACAGAGCAGTTTCTCAGAAAGCTTCTTTCCAGTTTTGAACGGAAGATATTTCCTTTTTCACCGTAGCCCTCTATGGGCTTCCAAATATCCCTTTGCCAATTCCACAAGAACAGCCTTAGCGAAAGGCTTCTTGAAGGGAAAGATGTAACTCTGTGAGATGAATTAACAGAACACAGAGCAGTTTCTCAGAAAGCTTCTTTCCAGTTTTGAACGGAAGATATTTCCTTTTTCACCGTAGCCCTCTATGGGCTTCCAAATATCCCTTTGCCAATTCCACAAGAACAGCCTTAGCGAAAGGCTTCTTGAAGGGAAAGATGTAACTCTGTGAGATGAATTAACAGAACACAGAGCAGTTTCTCAGAAAGCTTCTTTCCAGTTTTGAACGGAAGATATTTCCTTTTTCACCGTAGCCCTCTATGGGCTTCCAAATATCCCTTTGCCAATTCCACAAGAACAGCCTTAGCGAAAGGCTTCTTGAAGGGAAAGATGTAACTCTGTGAGATGAATTAACAGAACACAGAGCAGTTTCTCAGAAAGCTTCTTTCCAGTTTTGAACGGAAGATATTTCCTTTTTCACCGTAGCCCTCTATGGGCTTCCAAATATCCCTTTGCCAATTCCACAAGAACAGCCTTAGCGAAAGGCTTCTTGAAGGGAAAGATGTAACTCTGTGAGATGAATTAACAGAACACAGAGCAGTTTCTCAGAAAGCTTCTTTCCAGTTTTGAACGGAAGATATTTCCTTTTTCACCATAGCCCTCTATGGGCTTCCAAATATCCCTTTGCCAATTCCACAAGAACAGCCTTAGCGAAAGGCTTCTTGAAGGGAAAGATGTAACTCTGTGAGATGAATTAACAGAACACAGAGCAGTTTCTCAGAAAGCTTCTTTCCAGTTTTGAACGGAAGATATTTCCTTTTTCACCATAGCCCTCTATGGGCTTCCAAATATCCCTTTGCCAATTCCACAAGAACAGCCTTAGCGAAAGGCTTCTTGAAGGGAAAGATGTAACTCTGTGAGATGAATTAACAGAACACAGAGCAGTTTCTCAGAAAGCTTCTTTCCAGTTTTGAACGGAAGATATTTCCTTTTTCACCATAGCCCTCTATGGGCTTCCAAATATCCCTTTGCCAATTCCACAAGAACAGCCTTAGCGAAAGGCTTCTTGAAGGGAAAGATGTAACTCTGTGAGATGAATTAACAGAACACAGAGCAGTTTCTCAGAAAGCTTCTTTCCAGTTTTGAACGGAAGATATTTCCTTTTTCACCATAGCCCTCTATGGGCTTCCAAATATCCCTTTGCCAATTCCACAAGAACAGCCTTAGCGAAAGGCTTCTTGAAGGGAAAGATGTAACTCTGTGAGATGAATTAACAGAACACAGAGCAGTTTCTCAGAAAGCTTCTTTCCAGTTTTGAACGGAAGATATTTCCTTTTTCACCATAGCCCTCTATGGGCTTCCAAATATCCCTTTGCCAATTCCACAAGAACAGCCTTAGCGAAAGGCTTCTTGAAGGGAAAGATGTAACTCTGTGAGATGAATTAACAGAACACAGAGCAGTTTCTCAGAAAGCTTCTTTCCAGTTTTGAACGGAAGATATTTCCTTTTTCACCATAGCCCTCTATGGGCTTCCAAATATCCCTTTGCCAATTCCACAAGAACAGCCTTAGCGAAAGGCTTCTTGAAGGGAAAGATGTAACTCTGTGAGGTGAATTAACAGAACACAGAGCAGTTTCTCAGAAAGCTTCTTTCCAGTTTTGAACGGAATATATTTCCTTTTTCACCATAGCCCTCTATGGGCTTCCAAATATCCCTTTGCCAATTCCACAAGAACAGCCTTAGCGAAAGGCTTCTTGAAGGGAAAGATGTAACTCTGTGAGATGAATTAACAGAACACAGAGCAGTTTCTCAGAAAGCTTCTTTCTAGTTTTGAACGGAAGATATTTCCTTTTTCACCATAGCCCTCTATGGGCTTCCAAATATCCCTTTGCCAATTCCACAAGAACAGCCTTAGCGAAAGGCTTCTTGAAGGGAAAGATGTAACTCTGTGAGATGAATTAACAGAACACAGAGCAGTTTCTCAGAAAGCTTCTTTCCAGTTTTGAACGGAAGATATTTCCTTTTTCACCATAGCCCTCTATGGGCTTCCAAATATCCCTTTGCCAATTCCACAAGAACAGCCTTAGCGAAAGGCTTCTTGAAGGGAAAGATGTAACTCTGTGAGATGAATTAACAGAACACAGAGCAGTTTCTCAGAAAGCTTCTTTCCAGTTTTGAACGGAAGATATTTCCTTTTTCACCATAGCCCTCTATGGGCTTCCAAATATCCCTTTGCCAACTCCACAAGAACAGCCTTAGCGAAAGGCTTCTTGAAGGGAAAGATGTAACTCTGTGAGATGAATTAACAGAACACAGAGCAGTTTCTCAGAAAGCTTCTTTCCAGTTTTGAACGGAAGATATTTCCTTTTTCACCATAGCCCTCTATGGGCTTCCAAATATCCCTTTGCCAATTCCACAAGAACAGCCTTAGCGAAAGGCTTCTTGAAGGGAAAGATGTAACTCTGTGAGATGAATTAACAGAACACAGAGCAGTTTCTCAGAAAGCTTCTTTCCAGTTTTGAACGGAAGATATTTCCTTTTTCACCATAGCCCTCTATGGGCTTCCAAATATCCCTTTGCCAATTCCACAAGAACAGCCTTAGCGAAAGGCTTCTTGAAGGGAAAGATGTAACTCTGTGAGATGAATTAACAGAACACAGAGCAGTTTCTCAGAAAGCTTCTTTCCAGTTTTGAACGGAAGATATTTCCTTTTTCACCATAGCCCTCTATGGGCTTCCAAATATCCCTTTGCCAATTCCACAAGAACAGCCTTAGCGAAAGGCTTCTTGAAGGGAAAGATGTAACTCTGTGAGATGAATTAACAGAACACAGAGCAGTTTCTCAGAAAGCTTCTTTCCAGTTTTGAACGGAAGATATTTCCTTTTTCACCATAGCCCTCTATGGGCTTCCAAATATCCCTTTGCCAATTCCACAAGAACAGCCTTAGCGAAAGGCTTCTTGAAGGGAAAGATGTAACTCTGTGAGATGAATTAACAGAACACAGAGCAGTTTCTCAGAAAGCTTCTTTCCAGTTTTGAACGGAAGATATTTCCTTTTTCACCATAGCCCTCTATGGGCTTCCAAATATCCCTTTGCCAATTCCACAAGAACAGCCTTAGCGAAAGGCTTCTTGAAGGGAAAGATGTAACTCTGTGAGATGAATTAACAGAACACAGAGCAGTTTCTCAGAAAGCATCTTTCCAGTTTTGAACGGAAGATATTTCCTTTTTCACCATAGCCCTCTATGGGCTTCCAAATATCCCTTTGCCAATTCCACAAGAACAGCCTTAGCGAAAGGCTTCTTGAAGGGAAAGATGTAACTCTGTGAGATGAATTAACAGAACACAGAGCAGTTTCTCAGAAAGCTTCTTTCCAGTTTTGAACGGAAGATATTTCCTTTTTCACCATAGCCCTCTATGGGCTTCCAAATATCCCTTTGCCAATTCCACAAGAACAGCCTTAGCGAAAGGCTTCTTGAAGGGAAAGATGTAACTCTGTGAGATGAATTAACAGAACACAGAGCAGTTTCTCAGAAAGCTTCTTTCCAGTTTTGAACGGAAGATATTTCCTTTTTCACCATAGCCCTCTATGGGCTTCCAAATATCCCTTTGCCAATTCCACAAGAACAGCCTTAGCGAAAGGCTTCTTGAAGGGAAAGATGTAACTCTGTGAGATGAATTAACAGAACACAGAGCAGTTTCTCAGAAAGCTTCTTTCCAGTTTTGAACGGAAGATATTTCCTTTTTCACCATAGCCCTCTATGGGCTTCCAAATATCCCTTTGCCAATTCCACAAGAACAGCCTTAGCGAAAGGCTTCTTGAAGGGAAAGATGTAACTCTGTGAGATGAATTAACAGAACACAGGGCAGTTTCTCAGAAAGCTTCTTTCCAGTTTTGAACGGAAGATATTTCCTTTTTCACCATAGCCCTCTATGGGCTTCCAAATATCCCTTTGCCAATTCCACAAGAACAGCCTTAGCGAAAGGCTTCTTGAAGGGAAAGATGTAACTCTGTGAGATGAATTAACAGAACACAGAGCAGTTTCTCAGAAAGCTTCTTTCCAGTTTTGAACGGAAGATATTTCCTTTTTCACCATAGCCCTCTATGGGCTTCCAAATATCCCTTTGCCAATTCCACAAGAACAGCCTTAGCGAAAGGCTTCTTGAAGGGAAAGATGTAACTCTGTGAGATGAATTAACAGAACACAGAGCAGTTTCTCAGAAAGCTTCTTTCCAGTTTTGAACGGAAGATATTTCCTTTTTCACCATAGCCCTCTATGGGCTTCCAAATATCCCTTTGCCAATTCCACAAGAACAGCCTTAGCGAAAGGCTTCTTGAAGGGAAAGATGTAACTCTGTGAGATGAATTAACAGAACACAGAGCAGTTTCTCAGAAAGCTTCTTTCCAGTTTTGAACGGAAGATATTTCCTTTTTCACCATAGCCCTCTATGGGCTTCCAAATATCCCTTTGCCAATTCCACAAGAACAGCCTTAGCGAAAGGCTTCTTGAAGGGAAAGATGTAACTCTGTGAGATGAATTAACAGAACACAGAGCAGTTTCTCAGAAAGCTTCTTTCCAGTTTTGAACGGAAGATATTTCCTTTTTCACCATAGCCCTCTATGGGCTTCCAAATATCCCTTTGCCAACTCCACAAGAACAGCCCTAGCGAAAGGCTTCTTGAAGGGAAAGATGTAACTCTGTGAGATGAATTAACAGAACACAGAGCAGTTTCTCAGAAAGCTTCTTTCCAGTTTTGAACGGAAGATATTTCCTTTTTCACCATAGCCCTCTATGGGCTTCCAAATATCCCTTTGCCAACTCCACAAGAACAGCCTTAGCGAAAGGCTTCTTGAAGGGAAAGATGTAACTCTGTGAGATGAATTAACAGAACACAGGGCAGTTTCTCAGAAAGCTTTTTTCCAGTTTTGAACGGAAGATATTTCCTTTTTCACCATAGCCCTCTATGGGCTTCCAAATATCCCTTTGCCAATTCCACAAGAACAGCCTTAGCGAAAGGCTTCTTGAAGGGAAAGATGTAACTCTGTGAGATGAATTAACAGAACACAGAGCAGTTTCTCAGAAAGCTTCTTTCCAGTTTTGAACGGAAGATATTTCCTTTTTCACCATAGCCCTCTATGGGCTTCCAAATATCCCTTTGCCAATTCCAAAAGAACAGCCTCAGCGAAAGGCTTCTTGAAGGGAAAGATGTAACTCTGTGAGATGAATTAACAGAACACAGGGCAGTTTCTCAGAAAGCTTTTTTCCAGTTTTGAACGGAAGATATTTCCTTTTTCACCATAGCCCTCTATGGGCTTCCAAATATCCCTTTGCCAATTCCACAAGAACAGCCTTAGCGAAAGGCTTCTTGAAGGGAAAGATGTAACCCTGTGAGATGAATTAACAGAACACAGAGCAGTTTCTCAGAAAGCTTCTTTCCAGTTTTGAACGGAAGATATTTCCTTTTTCACCATAGCCCTCTATGGGCTTCCAAATATCCCTTTGCCAATTCCACAAGAACAGCCTTAGCGAAAGGCTTCTTGAAGGGAAAGATGTAACTCTGTGAGATGAATTAACAGAACACAGGGCAGTTTCTCAGAAAGCTTCTTTCCAGTTTTGAACGGAAGATATTTCCTTTTTCACCATAGCCCTCTATGGGCTTCCAAATATCCCTTTGCCAATTCCACAAGAACAGCCTTAGCGAAAGGCTTCTTGAAGGGAAAGATGTAACTCTGTGAGATGAATTAACAGAACACAGAGCAGTTTCTCAGAAAGCTTCTTTCCAGTTTTGAACGGAAGATATTTCCTTTTTCACCATAGCCCTCTATGGGCTTCCAAATATCCATTTGCCAATTCCACAAGAACAGCCTTAGCGAAAGGCTTCTTGAAGGGAAAGATGTAACTCTGTGAGATGAATTAACAGAACACAGAGCAGTTTCTCAGAAAGCTTCTTTCCAGTTTTGAACGGAAGATATTTCCTTTTTCACCATAGCCCTCTATGGGCTTCCAAATATCCCTTTGCCAATTCCACAAGAACAGCCTTAGCGAAAGGCTTCTTGAAGGGAAAGATGTAACTCTGTGAGATGAATTAACAGAACACAGAGCAGTTTCTCAGAAAGCCTCTTTCCAGTTTTGAACGGAAGATATTTCCTTTTTCACCATAGCCCTCTATGGGCTTCCAAATATCCCTTTGCCAATTCCAAAAGAACAGCCTTAGCAAAAGGCTTCTTGAAGGGAAAGATGTAACTCTGTGAGATGAATTAACAGAACACAGAGCAGTTTCTCAGAAAGCTTCTTTCCAGTTTTGAACGGAAGTTATTTCCTTTTTCACCATAGCCCTCTATGGGCTTCCAAATATCCCTTTGCCAATTCCACAAGAACAGCCTTAGCGAAAGGCTTCTTGAAGGGAAAGATGTAACTCTGTGAGATGAAATAACAGAACACAGAGCAGTTTCTCAGAAAGCTTCTTTCCAGTTTTGAACGGAAGATATTTCCTTTTTCACCGTAGCCCTCTATGGGCTTCCAAATATCCCTTTGCCAATTCCACAAGAACAGCCTTAGCGAAAGGCTTCTTGAAGGGAAAGATGTAACTCTGTGAGATGAATTAACAGAACACAGAGCAGTTTCTCAGAAAGCTTCTTTCCAGTTTTGAACGGAAGATATTTCCTTTTTCACCATAGCCCTCTATGGGCTTCCAAATATCCCTTTGCCAATTCCACAAGAACAGCCTTAGCGAAAGGCTTCTTGAAGGGAAAGATGTAACTCTGTGAGATGAATTAACAGAACACAGAGCAGTTTCTCAGAAAGCTTCTTTCCAGTTTTGAACGGAAGATATTTCCTTTTTCACCGTAGCCCTCTATGGGCTTCCAAATATCCCTTTGCCAATTCCACAAGAACAGCCTTAGCGAAAGGCTTCTTGAAGGGAAAGATGTAACTCTGTGAGATGAATTAACAGAACACAGAGCAGTTTCTCAGAAAGCTTCTTTCCAGTTTTGAACGGAAGATATTTCCTTTTTCACCGTAGCCCTCTATGGGCTTCCAAATATCCCTTTGCCAATTCCACAAGAACAGCCTTAGCGAAAGGCTTCTTGAAGGGAAAGATGTAACTCTGTGAGATGAATTAACAGAACACAGAGCAGTTTCTCAGAAAGCTTCTTTCCAGTTTTGAACGGAAGATATTTCCTTTTTCACCGTTGCCCTCTATGGGCTTCCAAATATCCCTTTGCCAATTCCACAAGAACAGCCTTAGCGAAAGGCTTCTTGAAGGGAAAGATGTAACTCTGTGAGATGAATTAACAGAACACAGAGCAGTTTCTCAGAAAGCTTCTTTCCAGTTTTGAACGGAAGATATTTCCTTTTTCACCGTAGCCCTCTAAGGGCTTCCAAATATCCCTTTGCCAATTCCACAAGAACAGCCTTAGCGAAAGGCTTCTTGAAGGGAAAGATGTAACTCTGTGAGATGAATTAACAGAACACAGAGCAGTTACTCAGAAAGCTTCTTTCCAGTTTTGAACGGAAGATATTTCCTTTTTCACCATAGCCCTCTATGGGCTTCCAAATATCCCTTTGCCAATTCCACAAGAACAGCCTTAGCGAAAGGCTTCTTGAAGGGAAAGATGTAACTCTGTGAGATGAATTAACAGAACACAGAGCAGTTTCTCAGAAAGCTTCTTTCCAGTTTTGAACGGAAGATATTTCCTTTTTCACCGTAGCCCTCTATGGGCTTCCAAATATCCCTTTGCCAATTCCACAAGAACAGCCTTAGCGAAAGGCTTCTTGAAGGGAAAGATGTAACTCTGTG
This sequence comes from Chlorocebus sabaeus, assembly GCF_047675955.1. Classification (NCBI taxonomy): domain Eukaryota; kingdom Metazoa; phylum Chordata; class Mammalia; order Primates; family Cercopithecidae; genus Chlorocebus; species Chlorocebus sabaeus. The sequence continues at coordinate 27,471 of NW_027328213.1, forward strand.
AGATGAATTAACAGAACACAGAGCAGTTTCTCAGAAAGCTTCTTTCCAGTTTTGAACGGAAGATATTTCCTTTTTCACCATAGCCCTCTATGGGCTTCCAAATATCCCTTTGCCAATTCCACAAGAACAGCCTTAGCGAAAGGCTTCTTGAAGGGAAAGATGTAACTCTGTGAGATGAATTAACAGAACACAGAGCAGTTTCTCAGAAAGCTTCTTTCCAGTTTTGAACGGAAGATATTTCCTTTTTCACCGTAGCCCTCTATGGGCTTCCAAATATCCCTTTGCCAATTCCACAAGAACAGCCTTAGCGAAAGGCTTCTTGAAGGGAAAGATGTAACTCTGTGAGATGAATTAACAGAACACAGAGCAGTTTCTCAGAAAGCTTCTTTCCAGTTTTGAACGGAAGATATTTCCTTTTTCACCAGAGCCCTCTATGGGCTTCCAAATATCCCTTTGCCAATTCCACAAGAACAGCCTTAGCGAAAGGCTTCTTGAAGTGAAAGATGTAACTCTGTGAGATGAATTAACAGAACACAGAGCAGTTTCTCAGAAAGCTTCTTTCCAGTTTTGAACGGAAGATATTTCCTTTTTCACCATAGCCCTCTATGGGCTTCCAAATATCCCTTTGCCAATTCCACAAGAACAGCCTTAGCGAAAGGCTTCTTGAAGGGAAAGATGTAACTCTGTGAGATGAATTAACAGAACACAGAGCAGTTTCTCAGAAAGCTTCTTTCCAGTTTTGAACGGAAGATATTTCCTTTTTCACCGTAGCCCTCTATGGGCTTCCAAATATCCCTTTGCCAATTCCACAAGAACAGCCTTAGCGAAAGGCTTCTTGAAGGGAAAGATGTAACTCTGTGAGATGAATTAACAGAACACAGAGCAGTTTCTCAGAAAGCTTCTTTCCAGTTTTGAACGGAAGATATTTCCTTTTTCACCATAGCCCTCTATGGGCTTCCAAATATCCCTTTGCCAATTCCACAAGAACAGCCTTAGCGAAAGGCTTCTTGAAGGGAAAGATGTAACTCTGTGAGATGAATTAACAGAACACAGAGCAGTTTCTCAGAAAGCTTCTTTCCAGTTTTGAACGGAAGATATTTCCTTTTTCACCGTAGCCCTCTATGGGCTTCCAAATATCCCTTTGCCAATTCCACAAGAACAGCCTTAGCGAAAGGCTTCTTGAAGGGAAAGATGTAACTCTGTGAGATGAATTAACAGAACACAGAGCAGTTTCTCAGAAAGCTTCTTTCCAGTTTTGAACGGAAGATATTTCCTTTTTCACCAGAGCCCTCTATGGGCTTCCAAATATCCCTTTGCCAATTCCACAAGAACAGCCTTAGCGAAAGGCTTCTTGAAGTGAAAGATGTAACTCTGTGAGATGAATTAACAGAACACAGAGCAGTTTCTCAGAAAGCTTCTTTCCAGTTTTGAACGGAAGATATTTCCTTTTTCACCATAGCCCTCTATGGGCTTCCAAATATCCCTTTGCCAATTCCACAAGAACAGCCTTAGCGAAAGGCTTCTTGAAGGGAAAGATGTAACTCTGTGAGATGAATTAACAGAACACAGAGCAGTTTCTCAGAAAGCTTCTTTCCAGTTTTGAACGGAAGATATTTCCTTTTTCACCGTAGCCCTCTATGGGCTTCCAAATATCCCTTTGCCAATTCCACAAGAACAGCCTTAGCGAAAGGCTTCTTGAAGGGAAAGATGTAACTCTGTGAGATGAATGAACAGAACACAGAGCAGTTTCTCAGAAAGCTTCTTTCCAGTTTTGAACGGAAGATATTTCCTTTTTCACCATAGCCCTCTATGGGCTTCCAAATATCCCTTTGCCAATTCCACAAGAACAGCCTTAGCGAAAGGCTTCTTGAAGGGAAAGATGTAACTCTGTGAGATGAATTAACAGAACACAGAGCAGTTTCTCAGAAAGCTTCTTTCCAGTTTTGAACGGAAGATATTTCCTTTTTCACCGTAGCCCTCTATGGGCTTCCAAATATCCCTTTGCCAATTCCACAAGAACAGCCTTAGCGAAAGGCTTCTTGAAGGGAAAGATGTAACTCTGTGAGATGAATTAACAGAACACAGAGCAGTTTCTCAGAAAGCTTCTTTCCAGTTTTGAACGGAAGATATTTCCTTTTTCACCATAGCCCTCTATGGGCTTCCAAATATCCCTTTGCCAATTCCACAAGAACAGCCTTAGCGAAAGGCTTCTTGAAGGGAAAGATGTAACTCTGTGAGATGAATTAACAGAACACAGAGCAGTTTCTCAGAAAGCTTCTTTCCAGTTTTGAACGGAAGATATTTCCTTTTTCACCATAGCCCTCTATGGGCTTCCAAATATCCCTTTGCCAATTCCACAAGAACAGCCTCAGCGAAAGGCTTCTTGAAGGGAAAGATGTAACTCTGTGAGATGAATTAACAGAACACAGGGCAGTTTCTCAGAAAGCTTCTTTCCAGTTTTGAACGGAAGATATTTCCTTTTTCACCATAGCCCTCTATGGGCTTCCAAATATCCCTTTGCCAATTCCACAAGAACAGCCTTAGCGAAAGGCTTCTTGAAGGGAAAGATGTAACTCTGTGAGATGAATTAACAGAACACAGAGCAGTTTCTCAGAAAGCTTCTTTCCAGTTTTGAACGGAAGATATTTCCTTTTTCACCATAGCCCTCTATGGGCTTCCAAATATCCCTTTGCCAATTCCACAAGAACAGCCTTAGCGAAAGGCTTCTTGAAGGGAAAGATGTAACTCTGTGAGATGAATTAACAGAACACAGGGCAGTTTCTCAGAAAGCTTCTTTCCAGTTTTGAACGGAAGATATTTCCTTTTTCACCATAGCCCTCTATGGGCTTCCAAATATCCCTTTGCCAATTCCACAAGAACAGCCTTAGCGAAAGGCTTCTTGAAGGGAAAGATGTAACTCTGTGAGATGAATTAACAGAACACAGAGCAGTTTCTCAGAAAGCTTCTTTCCAGTTTTGAACGGAAGATATTTCCTTTTTCACCATAGCCCTCTATGGGCTTCCAAATATCCCTTTGCCAATTCCACAAGAACAGCCTTAGCGAAAGGCTTCTTGAAGGGAAAGATGTAACTCTGTGAGATGAATTAACAGAACACAGAGCAGTTTCTCAGAAAGCTTCTTTCCAGTTTTGAACGGAAGATATTTCCTTTTTCACCATAGCCCTCTATGGGCTTCCAAATATCCCTTTGCCAATTCCACAAGAACAGCCTTAGCGAAAGGCTTCTTGAAGGGAAAGATGTAACTCTGTGAGATGAATTAACAGAACACAGAGCAGTTTCTCAGAAAGCCTCTTTCCAGTTTTGAACGGAAGATATTTCCTTTTTCACCATAGCCCTCTATGGGCTTCCAAATATCCCTTTGCCAATTCCACAAGAACAGCCTTAGCGAAAGGCTTCTTGAAGGGAAAGATGTAACTCTGTGAGATGAATTAACAGAACACAGAGCAGTTTCTCAGAAAGCTTCTTTCCAGTTTTGAACGGAAGTTATTTCCTTTTTCACCATAGCCCTCTATGGGCTTCCAAATATCCCTTTGCCAATTCCACAAGAACAGCCTTAGCGAAAGGCTTCTTGAAGGGAAAGATGTAACTCTGTGAGATGAAATAACAGAACACAGAGCAGTTTCTCAGAAAGCTTCTTTCCAGTTTTGAACGGAAGATATTTCCTTTTTCACCGTAGCCCTCTATGGGCTTCCAAATATCCCTTTGCCAATTCCACAAGAACAGCCTTAGCGAAAGGCTTCTTGAAGGGAAAGATGTAACTCTGTGAGATGAATTAACAGAACACAGAGCAGTTTCTCAGAAAGCTTCTTTCCAGTTTTGAACGGAAGATATTTCATTTTTCACCATAGCCCTCTATGGACTTCCAAATATCCCTTTGCCAATTCCACAAGAACAGCCTTAGCGAAAGGCTTCTTGAAGGGAAAGATGTAACTCTGTGAGATGAATTAACAGAACACAGAGCAGTTTCTCAGAAAGCTTCTTTCCAGTTTTGAACGGAAGATATTTCCTTTTTCACCGTAGCCCTCTATGGGCTTCCAAATATCCCTTTGCCAATTCCACAAGAACAGCCTTAGCGAAAGGCTTCTTGAAGGGAAAGATGTAACTCTGTGAGATGAATTAACAGAACACAGAGCAGTTTCTCAGAAAGCTTCTTTCCAGTTTTGAACGGAAGATATTTCCTTTTTCACCATAGCCCTCTATGGGATTCCAAATATCCCTTTGCCAATTCCACAAGAACAGCCTTAGCGAAAGGCTTCTTGAAGGGAAAGATGTAACTCTGTGAGATGAATTAACAGAACACAGAGCAGTTTCTCAGAAAGCTTCTTTCCAGTTTTGAACGGAAGATATTTCCTTTTTCACCGTAGCCCTCTATGGGCTTCCAAATATCCCTTTGCCAATTCCACAAGAACAGCCTTAGCGAAAGGCTTCTTGAAGGGAAAGATGTAACTCTGTGAGATGAATTAACAGAACACAGAGCAGTTTCTCAGAAAGCTTCTTTCCAGTTTTGAACGGAAGATATTTCCTTTTTCACCATAGCCCTCTATGGGCTTCCAAATATCCCTTTGCCAATTCCACAAGAACAGCCTTAGCGAAAGGCTTCTTGAAGGGAAAGATGTAACTCTGTGAGATGAATTAACAGAACACAGAGCAGTTTCTCAGAAAGCTTCTTTCCAGTTTTGAACGGAAGATATTTCCTTTTTCACCGTAGCCCTCTATGGGCTTCCAAATATCCCTTTGCCAATTCCACAAGAACAGCCTTAGCGAAAGGCTTCTTGAAGGGAAAGATGTAACTCTGTGAGATGAATTAACAGAACACAGAGCAGTTTCTCAGAAAGCTTCTTTCCAGTTTTGAACGGAAGATATTTCCTTTTTCACCAGAGCCCTCTATGGGCTTCCAAATATCCCTTTGCCAATTCCACAAGAACAGCCTTAGCGAAAGGCTTCTTGAAGTGAAAGATATAACTCTGTGAGATGAATTAACAGAACACAGAGCAGTTTCTCAGAAAGCTTCTTTCCAGTTTTGAACGGAAGATATTTCCTTTTTCACCATAGCCCTCTATGGGCTTCCAAATATCCCTTTGCCAATTCCACAAGAACAGCCCTAGCGAAAGGCTTCTTGAAGGGAAAGATGTAACTCTGTGAGATGAATTAACAGAACACAGAGCAGTTTCTCAGAAAGCTTCTTTCCAGTTTTGAACGGAAGATATTTCCTTTTTCACCGTAGCCCTCTATGGGCTTCCAAATATCCCTTTGCCAATTCCACAAGAACAGCCTTAGCGAAAGGCTTCTTGAAGGGAAAGATGTAACTCTGTGAGATGAATTAACAGAACACAGAGCAGTTTCTCAGAAAGCTTCTTTCCAGTTTTGAACGGAAGATATTTCCTTTTTCACCATAGCCCTCTATGGGCTTCCAAATATCCCTTTGCCAATTCCACAAGAACAGCCTTAGCGAAAGGCTTCTTGAAGGGAAAGATGTAACTCTGTGAGATGAATTAACAGAACACAGAGCAGTTTCTCAGAAAGCTTCTTTCCAGTTTTGAACGGAAGATATTTCCTTTTTCACCGTAGCCCTCTATGGGCTTCCAAATATCCCTTTGCCAATTCCACAAGAACAGCCTTAGCGAAAGGCTTCTTGAAGGGAAAGATGTAACTCTGTGAGATGAATTAACAGAACACAGAGCAGTTTCTCAGAAAGCTTCTTTCCAGTTTTGAACGGAAGATATTTCCTTTTTCACCATAGCCCTCTATGGGCTTCCAAATATCCCTTTGCCAATTCCACAAGAACAGCCTTAGCGAAAGGCTTCTTGAAGGGAAAGATGTAACTCTGTGAGATGAATTAACAGAACACAGAGCAGTTTCTCAGAAAGCTTCTTTCCAGTTTTGAACGGAAGATATTTCCTTTTTCACCATAGCCCTCTATGGGCTTCCAAATATCCCTTTGCCAATTCCACAAGAACAGCCTCAGCGAAAGGCTTCTTGAAGGGAAAGATGTAACTCTGTGAGATGAATTAACAGAACACAGGGCAGTTTCTCAGAAAGCTTCTTTCCAGTTTTGAACGGAAGATATTTCCTTTTTCACCATAGCCCTCTATGGGCTTCCAAATATCCCTTTGCCAATTCCACAAGAACAGCCTTAGCGAAAGGCTTCTTGAAGGGAAAGATGTAACTCTGTGAGATGAATTAACAGAACACAGAGCAGTTTCTCAGAAAGCTTCTTTCCAGTTTTGAACGGAAGATATTTCCTTTTTCACCATAGCCCTCTATGGGCTTCCAAATATCCCTTTGCCAATTCCACAAGAACAGCCTTAGCGAAAGGCTTCTTGAAGGGAAAGATGTAACTCTGTGAGATGAATTAACAGAACACAGGGCAGTTTCTCAGAAAGCTTCTTTCCAGTTTTGAACGGAAGATATTTCCTTTTTCACCATAGCCCTCTATGGGCTTCCAAATATCCCTTTGCCAATTCCACAAGAACAGCCTTAGCGAAAGGCTTCTTGAAGGGAAAGATGTAACTCTGTGAGATGAATTAACAGAACACAGAGCAGTTTCTCAGAAAGCTTCTTTCCAGTTTTGAACGGAAGATATTTCCTTTTTCACCATAGCCCTCTATGGGCTTCCAAATATCCCTTTGCCAATTCCACAAGAACAGCCTTAGCGAAAGGCTTCTTGAAGGGAAAGATGTAACTCTGTGAGATGAATTAACAGAACACAGAGCAGTTTCTCAGAAAGCTTCTTTCCAGTTTTGAACGGAAGATATTTCCTTTTTCACCATAGCCCTCTATGGGCTTCCAAATATCCCTTTGCCAATTCCACAAGAACAGCCTTAGCGAAAGGCTTCTTGAAGGGAAAGATGTAACTCTGTGAGATGAATTAACAGAACACAGAGCAGTTTCTCAGAAAGCCTCTTTCCAGTTTTGAACGGAAGATATTTCCTTTTTCACCATAGCCCTCTATGGGCTTCCAAATATCCCTTTGCCAATTCCACAAGAACAGCCTTAGCGAAAGGCTTCTTGAAGGGAAAGATGTAACTCTGTGAGATGAATTAACAGAACACAGAGCAGTTTCTCAGAAAGCTTCTTTCCAGTTTTGAACGGAAGTTATTTCCTTTTTCACCATAGCCCTCTATGGGCTTCCAAATATCCCTTTGCCAATTCCACAAGAACAGCCTTAGCGAAAGGCTTCTTGAAGGGAAAGATGTAACTCTGTGAGATGAAATAACAGAACACAGAGCAGTTTCTCAGAAAGCTTCTTTCCAGTTTTGAACGGAAGATATTTCCTTTTTCACCGTAGCCCTCTATGGGCTTCCAAATATCCCTTTGCCAATTCCACAAGAACAGCCTTAGCGAAAGGCTTCTTGAAGGGAAAGATGTAACTCTGTGAGATGAATTAACAGAACACAGAGCAGTTTCTCAGAAAGCTTCTTTCCAGTTTTGAACGGAAGATATTTCATTTTTCACCATAGCCCTCTATGGGCTTCCAAATATCCCTTTGCCAATTCCACAAGAACAGCCTTAGCGAAAGGCTTCTTGAAGGGAAAGATGTAACTCTGTGAGATGAATTAACAGAACACAGAGCAGTTTCTCAGAAAGCTTCTTTCCAGTTTTGAACGGAAGATATTTCCTTTTTCACCGTAGCCCTCTATGGGCTTCCAAATATCCCTTTGCCAATTCCACAAGAACAGCCTTAGCGAAAGGCTTCTTGAAGGGAAAGATGTAACTCTGTGAGATGAATTAACAGAACACAGAGCAGTTTCTCAGAAAGCTTCTTTCCAGTTTTGAACGGAAGATATTTCCTTTTTCACCATAGCCCTCTATGGGATTCCAAATATCCCTTTGCCAATTCCACAAGAACAGCCTTAGCGAAAGGCTTCTTGAAGGGAAAGATGTAACTCTGTGAGATGAATTAACAGAACACAGAGCAGTTTCTCAGAAAGCTTCTTTCCAGTTTTGAACGGAAGATATTTCCTTTTTCACCGTAGCCCTCTATGGGCTTCCAAATATCCCTTTGCCAATTCCACAAGAACAGCCTTAGCGAAAGGCTTCTTGAAGGGAAAGATGTAACTCTGTGAGATGAATTAACAGAACACAGAGCAGTTTCTCAGAAAGCTTCTTTCCAGTTTTGAACGGAAGATATTTCCTTTTTCACCATAGCCCTCTATGGGCTTCCAAATATCCCTTTGCCAATTCCACAAGAACAGCCTTAGCGAAAGGCTTCTTGAAGGGAAAGATGTAACTCTGTGAGATGAATTAACAGAACACAGAGCAGTTTCTCAGAAAGCTTCTTTCCAGTTTTGAACGGAAGATATTTCCTTTTTCACCGTAGCCCACTATGGGCTTCCAAATATCCCTTTGCCAATTCCACAAGAACAGCCTTAGCGAAAGGCTTCTTGAAGGGAAAGATGTAACTCTGTGAGATGAATTAACAGAACACAGAGCAGTTTCTCAGAAAGCTTCTTTCCAGTTTTGAACGGAAGATATTTCATTTTTCACCATAGCCCTCTATGGGCTTCCAAATATCCCTTTGCCAATTCCACAAGAACAGCCTTAGCGAAAGGCTTCTTGAAGGGAAAGATGTAACTCTGTGAGATGAATTAACAGAACACAGAGCAGTTTCTCAGAAAGCTTCTTTCCAGTTTTGAACGGAAGATATTTCCTTTTTCACCGTAGCCCTCTATGGGCTTCCAAATATCCCTTTGCCAATTCCACAAGAACAGCCTTAGCGAAAGGCTTCTTGAAGGGAAAGATGTAACTCTGTGAGATGAATTAACAGAACACAGAGCAGTTTCTCAGAAAGCTTCTTTCCAGTTTTGAACGGAAGATATTTCCTTTTTCACCATAGCCCTCTATGGGATTCCAAATATCCCTTTGCCAATTCCACAAGAACAGCCTTAGCGAAAGGCTTCTTGAAGGGAAAGATGTAACTCTGTGAGATGAATTAACAGAACACAGAGCAGTTTCTCAGAAAGCTTCTTTCCAGTTTTGAACGGAAGATATTTCCTTTTTCACCGTAGCCCTCTATGGGCTTCCAAATATCCCTTTGCCAATTCCACAAGAACAGCCTTAGCGAAAGGCTTCTTGAAGGGAAAGATGTAACTCTGTGAGATGAATTAACAGAACACAGAGCAGTTTCTCAGAAAGCTTCTTTCCAGTTTTGAACGGAAGATATTTCCTTTTTCACCATAGCCCTCTATGGGCTTCCAAATATCCCTTTGCCAATTCCACAAGAACAGCCTTAGCGAAAGGCTTCTTGAAGGGAAAGATGTAACTCTGTGAGATGAATTAACAGAACACAGAGCAGTTTCTCAGAAAGCTTCTTTCCAGTTTTGAACGGAAGATATTTCCTTTTTCACCGTAGCCCTCTATGGGCTTCCAAATATCCCTTTGCCAATTCCACAAGAACAGCCTTAGCGAAAGGCTTCTTGAAGGGAAAGATGTAACTCTGTGAGATGAATTAACAGAACACAGAGCAGTTTCTCAGAAAGCTTCTTTCCAGTTTTGAACGGAAGATATTTCCTTTTTCACCATAGCCCTCTATGGGCTTCCAAATATCCCTTTGCCAATTCCACAAGAACAGCCTTAGCGAAAGGCTTCTTGAAGGGAAAGATGTAACTCTGTGAGATGAATTAACAGAACACAGAGCAGTTTCTCAGAAAGCTTCTTTCCAGTTTTGAACGGAAGATATTTCCTTTTTCACCGTAGCCCTCTATGGGCTTCCAAATATCCCTTTGCCAATTCCACAAGAACAGCCTTAGCGAAAGGCTTCTTGAAGGGAAAGATGTAACTCTGTGAGATGAATTAACAGAACACAGAGCAGTTTCTCAGAAAGCTTCTTTCCAGTTTTGAACGGAAGATATTTCCTTTTTCACCATAGCCCTCTATGGGCTTCCAAATATCCCTTTGCCAATTCCACAAGAACAGCCTTAGCGAAAGGCTTCTTGAAGGGAAAGATGTAACTCTGTGAGATGAATTAACAGAACACAGAGCAGTTTCTCAGAAAGCTTCTTTCCAGTTTTGAACGGAAGATATTTCCTTTTTCACCATAGCCCTCTATGGGCTTCCAAATATCCCTTTGCCAATTCCACAAGAACAGCCTTAGCGAAAGGCTTCTTGAAGGGAAAGATGTAACTCTGTGAGATGAATTAACAGAACACAGAGCAGTTTCTCAGAAAGCTTCTTTCCAGTTTTGAACGGAAGATATTTCCTTTTTCACCATAGCCCTCTATGGGCTTCCAAATATCCCTTTGCCAATTCCACAAGAACAGCCTTAGCGAAAGGCTTCTTGAAGGGAAAGATGTAACTCTGTGAGATGAATTAACAGAACACAGAGCAGTTTCTCAGAAAGCTTCTTTCCAGTTTTGAACGGAAGATATTTCCTTTTTCACCATAGCCCTCTATGGGCTTCCAAATATCCCTTTGCCAATTCCACAAGAACAGCCTTAGCGAAAGGCTTCTTGAAGGGAAAGATGTAACTCTGTGAGATGAATTAACAGAACACAGAGCAGTTTCTCAGAAAGCTTCTTTCCAGTTTTGAACGGAAGATATTTCCTTTTTCACCATAGCCCTCTATGGGCTTCCAAATATCCCTTTGCCAATTCCACAAGAACAGCCTTAGCGAAAGGCTTCTTGAAGGGAAAGATGTAACTCTGTGAGATGAATTAACAGAACACAGAGCAGTTTCTCAGAAAGCTTCTTTCCAGTTTTGAACGGAAGATATTTCCTTTTTCACCATAGCCCTCTATGGGCTTCCAAATATCCCTTTGCCAATTCCACAAGAACAGCCTTAGCGAAAGGCTTCTTGAAGGGAAAGATGTAACTCTGTGAGATGAATTAACAGAACACAGAGCAGTTTCTCAGAAAGCTTCTTTCCAGTTTTGAACGGAAGATATTTCCTTTTTCACCATAGCCCTCTATGGGCTTCCAAATATCCCTTTGCCAATTCCACAAGAACAGCCTTAGCGAAAGGCTTCTTGAAGGGAAAGATGTAACTCTGTGAGATGAATTAACAGAACACAGAGCAGTTTCTCAGAAAGCTTCTTTCCAGTTTTGAACGGAAGATATTTCCTTTTTCACCATAGCCCTCTATGGGCTTCCAAATATCCCTTTGCCAATTCCACAAGAACAGCCTTAGCGAAAGGCTTCTTGAAGGGAAAGATGTAACTCTGTGAGATGAATTAACAGAACACAGAGCAGTTTCTCAGAAAGCTTCTTTCCAGTTTTGAACGGAAGATATTTCCTTTTTCACCATAGCCCTCTATGGGCTTCCAAATATCCCTTTGCCAATTCCACAAGAACAGCCTTAGCGAAAGGCTTCTTGAAGGGAAAGATGTAACTCTGTGAGATGAATTAACAGAACACAGAGCAGTTTCTCAGAAAGCTTCTTTCCAGTTTTGAACGGAAGATATTTCCTTTTTCACCATAGCCCTCTATGGGCTTCCAAATATCCCTTTGCCAATTCCACAAGAACAGCCTTAGCGAAAGGCTTCTTGAAGGGAAAGATGTAACTCTGTGAGATGAATTAACAGAACACAGAGCAGTTTCTCAGAAAGCTTCTTTCCAGTTTTGAACGGAAGATATTTCCTTTTTCACCATAGCCCTCTATGGGCTTCCAAATATCCCTTTGCCAATTCCACAAGAACAGCCTTAGCGAAAGGCTTCTTGAAGGGAAAGATGTAACTCTGTGAGATGAATTAACAGAACACAGAGCAGTTTCTCAGAAAGCTTCTTTCCAGTTTTGAACGGAAGATATTTCCTTTTTCACCGTAGCCCTCTATGGGCTTCCAAATATCCCTTTGCCAATTCCACAAGAACAGCCTTAGCGAAAGGCTTCTTGAAGGGAAAGATGTAACTCTGTGAGATGAATTAACAGAACACAGAGCAGTTTCTCAGAAAGCTTCTTTCCAGTTTTGAACGGAAGATATTTCCTTTTTCACCATAGCCCTCTATGGGCTTCCAAATATCCCTTTGCCAATTCCACAAGAACAGCCTTAGCGAAAGGCTTCTTGAAGGGAAAGATGTAACTCTGTGAGATGAATTAACAGAACACAGAGCAGTTTCTCAGAAAGCTTCTTTCCAGTTTTGAACGGAAGATATTTCCTTTTTCACCATAGCCCTCTATGGGCTTCCAAATATCCCTTTGCCAATTCCACAAGAACAGCCTTAGCGAAAGGCTTCTTGAAGGGAAAGATGTAACTCTGTGAGATGAATTAACAGAACACAGAGCAGTTTCTCAGAAAGCTTCTTTCCAGTTTTGAACGGAAGATATTTCCTTTTTCACCATAGCCCTCTATGGGCTTCCAAATATCCCTTTGCCAATTCCACAAGAACAGCCTTAGCGAAAGGCTTCTTGAAGGGAAAGATGTAACTCTGTGAGATGAATTAACAGAACACAGAGCAGTTTCTCAGAAAGCTTCTTTCCAGTTTTGAACGGAAGATATTTCCTTTTTCACCATAGCCCTCTATGGGCTTCCAAATATCCCTTTGCCAATTCCACAAGAACAGCCTTAGCGAAAGGCTTCTTGAAGGGAAAGATGTAACTCTGTGAGATGAATTAACAGAACACAGAGCAGTTTCTCAGAAAGCTTCTTTAGGTTTTGAACGGAAGATATTTCCTTTTTCACCATAGCCCTCTATGGGCTTCGAAATATCCCTTTGCCAATTCCACAAGAACAGCCTTAGCGAAACGCTTCTTGAAGGGAAAGATGTAACTCTGTGAGATGAATTAACAGAACACAGAGCAGTTTCTCAGAAAGCTTCTTTCCAGTTTTGAACGGAAGATATTTCCTTTTTCACCATAGCCCTCTATGGGCTTCCAAATATCCCTTTGCCAACTCCACAAGAACAGCCTTAGCGAAAGGCTTCTTGAAGGGAAAGATGTAACTCTGTGAGATGAATTAACAGAACACAGAGCAGTTTCTCAGAAAGCTTCTTTCCAGTTTTGAACGGAAGATATTTCCTTTTTCACCATAGCCCTCTATGGGCTTCCAAATATCCCTTTGCCAATTCCACAAGAACAGCCTTAGCGAAAGGCTTCTTGAAGGGAAAGATGTAACTCTGTGAGATGAATTAACAGAACACAGAGCAGTTTCTCAGAAAGCTTCTTTCCAGTTTTGAACGGAAGATATTTCCTTTTTCACCATAGCCCTCTATGGGCTTCCAAATATCCCTTTGCCAATTCCACAAGAACAGCCTTAGCGAAAGGCTTCTTGAAGGGAAAGATGTAACTCTGTGAGATGAATTAACAGAACACAGAGCAGTTTCTCAGAAAGCTTCTTTCCAGTTTTGAACGGAAGATATTTCCTTTTTCACCGTAGCCCTCTATGGGCTTCCAAATATCCCTTTGCCAATTCCACAAGAACAGCCTTAGCGAAAGGCTTCTTGAAGGGAAAGATGTAACTCTGTGAGATGAATTAACAGAACACAGAGCAGTTTCTCAGAAAGCTTCTTTCCAGTTTTGAACGGAAGATATTTCCTTTTTCACCATAGCCCTCTATGGGCTTCCAAATATCCCTTTGCCAACTCCACAAGAACAGCCTTAGCGAAAGGCTTCTTGAAGGGAAAGATGTAACTCTGTGAGATGAATTAACAGAACACAGAGCAGTTTCTCAGAAAGCTTCTTTCCAGTTTTGAACGGAAGATATTTCCTTTTTCACCATAGCCCTCTATGGGCTTCCAAATATCCCTTTGCCAATTCCACAAGAACAGCCTTAGCGAAAGGCTTCTTGAAGGGAAAGATGTAACTCTGTGAGATGAATTAACAGAACACAGAGCAGTTTCTCAGAAAGCTTCTTTCCAGTTTTGAACGGAAGATAATTCCTTTTTCACCATAGCCCTCTATGGGCTTCCAAATATCCCTTTGCCAATTCCACAAGAACAGCCTTAGCGAAAGGCTTCTTGAAGGGAAAGATGTAACTCTGTGAGATGAATTAACAGAACACAGAGCAGTTTCTCAGAAAGCTTCTTTCCAGTTTTGAACGGAAGATATTTCCTTTTTCACCATAGCCCTCTATGGGCTTCCAAATATCCCTTTGCCAATTCCACAAGAACAGCCTTAGCGAAAGGCTTCTTGAAGGGAAAGATGTAACTCTGTGAGATGAATTAACAGAACACAGAGCAGTTTCTCAGAAAGCTTCTTTCCAGTTTTGAACGGAAGATATTTCCTTTTTCACCATAGCCCTCTATGGGCTTCCAAATATCCCTTTGCCAATTCCACAAGAACAGCCTTAGCGAAAGGCTTCTTGAAGGGAAAGATGCAACTCTGTGAGATGAATTAACAGAACACAGAGCAGTTTCTCAGAAAGCTTCTTTCCAGTTTTGAACGGAAGATATTTCCTTTTTCACCATAGCCCTCTATGGGCTTCCAAATATCCCTTTGCCAATTCCACAAGAACAGCCTTAGCGAAAGGCTTCTTGAAGGGAAAGATGCAACTCTGTGAGATGAATTAACAGAACACAGAGCAGTTTCTCAGAAAGCTTCTTTCCAGTTTTGAACGGAAGATATTTCCTTTTTCACCGTAGCCCTCTATGGGCTTCCAAATATCCCTTTGCCAATTCCACAAGAACAGCCTTAGCGAAAGGCTTCTTGAAGGGAAAGATGTAACTCTGTGAGATGAATTAACAGAACACAGAGCAGTTTCTCAGAAAGCTTCTTTCCAGTTTTGAACGGAAGATATTTCCTTTTTCACCATTAGCCCCTCTATGGGCTTCCAAATATCCCTTTGCCAATTCCACAAGAACAGCCTTAGCGAAAGGCTTCTTGAAGGGAAAGATGTAACTCTGTGAGATGAATTAACAGAACACAGAGCAGTTTCTCAGAAAGCTTCTTTCCAGTTTTGAACGGAAGATATTTCCTTTTTCACCATAGCCCTCTATGGGCTTCCAAATATCCCTTTGCCAATTCCACAAGAACAGCCTTAGCGAAAGGCTTCTTGAAGGGAAAGATGTAACTCTGTGAGATGAATTAACAGAACACAGAGCAGTTTCTCAGAAAGCTTCTTTCCAGTTTTGAACGGAAGATATTTCCTTTTTCACCATAGCCCTCTATGGGCTTCCAAATATCCCTTTGCCAATTCCACAAGAACAGCCTTAGCGAAAGGCTTCTTGAAGGGAAAGATGTAACTCTGTGAGATGAATTAACAGAACACAGAGCAGTTTCTCAGAAAGCTTCTTTCCAGTTTTGAACGGAAGATATTTCCTTTTTCACCATAGCCCTCTATGGGCTTCCAAATATCCCTTTGCCAATTCCACAAGAACAGCCTTAGCGAAAGGCTTCTTGAAGGGAAAGATGTAACTCTGTGAGATGAATTAACAGAACACAGAGCAGTTTCTCAGAAAGCTTCTTTCCAGTTTTGAACGGAAGATATTTCCTTTTTCACCATAGCCCTCTATGGGCTTCCAAATATCCCTTTGCCAATTCCACAAGAACAGCCTTAGCGAAAGGCTTCTTGAAGGGAAAGATGTAACTCTGTGAGATGAATTAACAGAACACAGAGCAGTTTCTCAGAAAGCTTCTTTCCAGTTTTGAACGGAAGATATTTCCTTTTTCACCATAGCCCTCTATGGGCTTCCAAATATCCCTTTGCCAATTCCACAAGAACAGCCTTAGCGAAAGGCTTCTTGAAGGGAAAGATGTAACTCTGTGAGATGAATTAACAGAACACAGAGCAGTTTCTCAGAAAGCTTCTTTCCAGTTTTGAACGGAAGATATTTCCTTTTTCACCATAGCCCTCTATGGGCTTCCAAATATCCCTTTGCCAATTCCACAAGAACAGCCTTAGCGAAAGGCTTCTTGAAGGGAAAGATGTAACTCTGTGAGATGAATTAACAGAACACAGAGCAGTTTCTCAGAAAGCTTCTTTCCAGTTTTGAACGGAAGATATTTCCTTTTTCACCATAGCCCTCTATGGGCTTCCAAATATCCCTTTGCCAATTCCACAAGAACAGCCTTAGCGAAAGGCTTCTTGAAGGGAAAGATGTAACTCTGTGAGATGAATTAACAGAACACAGAGCAGTTTCTCAGAAAGCTTCTTTCCAGTTTTGAACGGAAGATATTTCCTTTTTCACCATAGCCCTCTATGGGCTTCCAAATATCCCTTTGCCAATTCCACAAGAACAGCCTTAGCGAAAGGCTTCTTGAAGGGAAAGATGTAACTCTGTGAGATGAATTAACAGAACACAGAGCAGTTTCTCAGAAAGCTTCTTTCCAGTTTTGAACGGAAGATATTTCCTTTTTCACCATAGCCCTCTATGGGCTTCCAAATATCCCTTTGCCAATTCCACAAGAACAGCCTTAGCGAAAGGCTTCTTGAAGGGAAAGATGTAACTCTGTGAGATGAATTAACAGAACACAGAGCAGTTTCTCAGAAAGCTTCTTTCCAGTTTTGAACGGAAGATATTTCCTTTTTCACCATAGCCCTCTATGGGCTTCCAAATATCCCTTTGCCAATTCCACAAGAACAGCCTTAGCGAAAGGCTTCTTGAAGGGAAAGATGTAACTCTGTGAGATGAATTAACAGAACACAGAGCAGTTTCTCAGAAAGCTTCTTTCCAGTTTTGAA
This sequence comes from Chlorocebus sabaeus, assembly GCF_047675955.1. NCBI lineage: Eukaryota > Metazoa > Chordata > Mammalia > Primates > Cercopithecidae > Chlorocebus > Chlorocebus sabaeus. Next base: position 44,040 of record NW_027328213.1, read on the forward strand.
CGGAAGATATTTCCTTTTTCACCATAGCCCTCTATGGGCTTCCAAATATCCCTTTGCCAATTCCACAAGAACAGCCTTAGCGAAAGGCTTCTTGAAGGGAAAGATGTAACTCTGTGAGATGAATTAACAGAACACAGAGCAGTTTCTCAGAAAGCTTCTTTCCAGTTTTGAACGGAAGATATTTCCTTTTTCACCGTAGCCCTCTATGGGCTTCCAAATATCCCTTTGCCAATTCCACAAGAACAGCCTTAGCGAAAGGCTTCTTGAAGGGAAAGATGTAACTCTGTGAGATGAATTAACAGAACACAGAGCAGTTTCTCAGAAAGCTTCTTTCCAGTTTTGAACGGAAGATATTTCCTTTTTCACCATAGCCCTCTATGGGCTTCCAAATATCCCTTTGCCAATTCCACAAGAACAGCCTTAGCGAAAGGCTTCTTGAAGGGAAAGATGTAACTCTGTGAGATGAATTAACAGAACACAGAGCAGTTTCTCAGAAAGCTTCTTTCCAGTTTTGAACGGAAGATATTTCCTTTTTCACCATAGCCCTCTATGGGCTTCCAAATATCCCTTTGCCAATTCCACAAGAACAGCCTTAGCGAAAGGCTTCTTGAAGGGAAAGATGTAACTCTGTGAGATGAATTAACAGAACACAGAGCAGTTTCTCAGAAAGCTTCTTTCCAGTTTTGAACGGAAGATATTTCCTTTTTCACCATAGCCCTCTATGGGCTTCCAAATATCCCTTTGCCAATTCCACAAGAACAGCCTTAGCGAAAGGCTTCTTGAAGGGAAAGATGTAACTCTGTGAGATGAATTAACAGAACACAGAGCAGTTTCTCAGAAAGCTTCTTTCCAGTTTTGAACGGAAGATATTTCCTTTTTCACCATAGCCCTCTATGGGCTTCCAAATATCCCTTTGCCAATTCCACAAGAACAGCCTTAGCGAAAGGCTTCTTGAAGGGAAAGATGTAACTCTGTGAGATGAATTAACAGAACACAGAGCAGTTTCTCAGAAAGCTTCTTTAGGTTTTGAACGGAAGATATTTCCTTTTTCACCATAGCCCTCTATGGGCTTCGAAATATCCCTTTGCCAATTCCACAAGAACAGCCTTAGCGAAACGCTTCTTGAAGGGAAAGATGTAACTCTGTGAGATGAATTAACAGAACACAGAGCAGTTTCTCAGAAAGCTTCTTTCCAGTTTTGAACGGAAGATATTTCCTTTTTCACCATAGCCCTCTATGGGCTTCCAAATATCCCTTTGCCAACTCCACAAGAACAGCCTTAGCGAAAGGCTTCTTGAAGGGAAAGATGTAATTCTGTGAGATGAATTAACAGAACACAGAGCAGTTTCTCAGAAAGCTTCTTTCCAGTTTTGAACGGAAGATATTTCCTTTTTCACCATAGCCCTCTATGGGCTTCCAAATATCCCTTTGCCAATTCCACAAGAACAGCCTTAGCGAAAGGCTTCTTGAAGGGAAAGATGTAACTCTGTGAGATGAATTAACAGAACACAGAGCAGTTTCTCAGAAAGCTTCTTTCCAGTTTTGAACGGAAGATATTTCCTTTTTCACCATAGCCCTCTATGGGCTTCCAAATATCCCTTTGCCAATTCCACAAGAACAGCCTTAGCGAAAGGCTTCTTGAAGGGAAAGATGTAACTCTGTGAGATGAATTAACAGAACACAGAGCAGTTTCTCAGAAAGCTTCTTTCCAGTTTTGAACGGAAGATATTTCCTTTTTCACCGTAGCCCTCTATGGGCTTCCAAATATCCCTTTGCCAATTCCACAAGAACAGCCTTAGCGAAAGGCTTCTTGAAGGGAAAGATGTAACTCTGTGAGATGAATTAACAGAACACAGAGCAGTTTCTCAGAAAGCTTCTTTCCAGTTTTGAACGGAAGATATTTCCTTTTTCACCATAGCCCTCTATGGGCTTCCAAATATCCCTTTGCCAACTCCACAAGAACAGCCTTAGCGAAAGGCTTCTTGAAGGGAAAGATGTAACTCTGTGAGATGAATTAACAGAACACAGAGCAGTTTCTCAGAAAGCTTCTTTCCAGTTTTGAACGGAAGATATTTCCTTTTTCACCATAGCCCTCTATGGGCTTCCAAATATCCCTTTGCCAATTCCACAAGAACAGCCTTAGCGAAAGGCTTCTTGAAGGGAAAGATGTAACTCTGTGAGATGAATTAACAGAACACAGAGCAGTTTCTCAGAAAGCTTCTTTCCAGTTTTGAACGGAAGATAATTCCTTTTTCACCATAGCCCTCTATGGGCTT
>NW_027328215.1:0-46304 GCF_047675955.1 Chlorocebus sabaeus
TGTTAATTCATCTCACAGAATTGCAGTTTACCCTCCAGCAGCCGTTCACTGAGCCTGTTCTTGTGGAATTTGCAATGCGATATTGGAAGCCCATAGAGGGTTATGGTGAAAAAGGATATATCCTAAGATAAAAACCGAAAAGAAGCTTTCTGAGAAACTGCTTTATGTTCTGTTAATTCATCTCACAGAATTACAGTTTACCCTCCAGCAGCCGTTCACTGAGCCTGTTCTTGTGGAATTTGCAATGCGATATTGGAAGCCCATAGAGGGTTATGGCGAAAAAGGATATATCCTATGATAAAAACCGAAAAGAAGCTTTCTGAGAAAATGCATTGTGTCCTCTTAATTCATCTCACAGAGTTACAGCTTTCCCCTCAAGAAGCCATTCACTAAGACTGTTCCTGTGGAATTTGCAAGGTGATAGTTGAAAGCCCATACAGGGCTACGGAGAAAATGGAAATATGTTGCGTTAAATACTGGAATCTTTCTAGGAAACTGCTTTGTGTTCTCTTAATTCATCTCACAGAGTTACAGCTTTCCCCTCAAGAAGCCTTTCGCTAAGACTGTTCATGTGGAATTTGCAAAGTGATATTTGGAATCCCATAGAGGACTATGGTGAAAAAGGAAATATCCTAAGGTAAAAACTGAAAAGTAGGTTTCTGAGAAAATGTTTTGTGTTATGTTAATTCATCTTACAGAGTTACAGTTTTACCCTCAAGAAGCCTTTCTCTAAGACTGCTCTTCTGGAATTTGCAAAGTGATATTTGGAAGCCCATAGTGGGCTTTGCTGTAAAAGGAAATATCCTAAGATAAAAAACGAAAAGAAGGTTTCTGAGAAACCGCTTTGTGTTCTGTTAGTTCATCTCACAGAGTTACAGCTTTCCCATCGAGAATCCTTTCGCTAAGACTGTTCTTGTGGAATTTGCAAATATTTTTGGAAGCTCATAGAGGGCTATGCTGAAAAAGGAAATATCCTAAGATAAAAACTGAAAAGAAGCTTTCTGAGAAACTGCTTTGTGTTCTGTTAATTCATCTCAGGGAGTTACGGCTTTCCCTTCAAGAAGTCTTTCACAAAGACTGTTCTTGTGTAATTTGCAAAGTGATATTTGGAAGGCCACAGAGGGCTATGTTGAAAAAGGAAAAATAGTAAGATTAAATCCGAAAAGAAACTTTTTGAGAAACTGCTTTGTGTTCTGATAATTCATCTCAGAGAGTTACAGATTTCCACTCAAGAGGCCGTTCACTAAGACTGTTCTTCTCAAATTTGAAAGTGATATTTAGAATCCCATAGAGGGCTATGGTGAAAAAGGAATTATTTTCCGTTAAAAACTGGAAAGACGCTTTCTGAGAAACTGCTTTGTGTTCTGTTAATTCATCTGACAGAGTTACAACATTTCCCTCTAAAAGCCTTTCGCTAAGACTGTTCTTGTGGAATTTGCAAAGTGATATTTGGAAGCCCATAGTGGACTACGGTGAAAAAGGAAATGTCCTCAGATAAAAACTGGAAAGAAGCTTTCTGTGAAACTGCTTTGTGTTCTATTAATTCATCTCACTGTGTGACAGCTTTCCCCTCAAGAAGCCGTTCCCTAAGACTGTTCTTGTGTAATTTGCAACGTGATATTTGGAATCCCAGAGAGATATGGGGAAAACGGAAATATCTTCCGTTAAAAACTGGAAAGAAGCTTTCTGAGGAACTGCTTTGTGTTCTGTTAATTCATCTCACAGAGTTACAGCTTTCCCTGAAAAAATCCTTTCGCTAAGAGTGTTCTTGTGGAATTTGCAAAGTGATATTTGGAAGCCCGTACAAGGCTATGGTGAAAAAGGAAATATCTTCAGTTAAAAATTGGATAGAAGCTTTCTGAGAAATTGCTTTGTGTTCTCTTAATTCATCTCACAGAGTTACAGCTTTCCCCTCAAGAAGCCGTTCACTAGGACTATTCTTGTGAAATTTTCAAACTGATATTTGGAAACCCTTACAGAGATATGGTGAAAAAGGAAATATCTTCCGTTAAAAACTGGAAAGAAGCTTTCCGAGAAACTGCCGTGAGTTCTGTTCATACATCTCACCGAGTTACAGCTTTCCTCTCAAGAAACCTTTCTCTAAGGCTGTTCTTGTGGAATTTGCAAAGTGATATTTGGAAGCCCATAGTGGGCTATGGTGAAAAAGGAAAAATCTTCGGGTAAAAACTGGAAATAAGCTTTCTGAGAAACTGCTTTGTGTTCTGTTAATTCATCTCACAGAGTTACAACTTTCCCCTCAAGAAGCCGTTCACTAAGACTTTTCTTGTGGAATTTGCAAAGTGATATTTGGAGTCCCATTGAAGGCTATGGTGAAAAAGAAAACATCCTAAGATAAAAACTGAAATGAAGCTTTCTGTGAAACTGCATTGTGTTCTGTAAATTCATCTCACAGAGTTAGAGATTTCCCCTCAAGAAGTCGTTCACTAAGACTGTTCTTGTGAAACTTGCAAAATGATATTTGGAAGCCCATAGAGGGCTATTGTGAAAATGGAAATATCCTAAGATAAAAACCGAAAAGAAACTGTCTGAGAAACTGCTTTGTGTTGTGTTAGTTTATCTCACAGAGTTACAGCTTTCCCCTCAAGAAGTCGTTCACCAAGACTGTTCTTGTGAAATTTGCAAAGTGATATTTGGAAGCTCATAGAAGGCTATGGTGAAAATGAAAATATCTTCCGTTAAAAACTGGAAAGAAGCATTCTGAGAAACTGCCGTGTGTTCTGTTAATACATCTCACCGAGTTACAGCTTTCCCCTCAAGAACCCTCTCGCTAAGACTGTTCTTGTGGAATTTGCAAAGTGATATTTGGAAGCCCTTAGAGGGCTATGGTTAAAAAGGAAATATCCACCGTTAAAAACTGGAAAGAAGATTGCTGAGAAACTGCTTTGTGTTCTGTTAATTCATCTCACAGAATTACAGCTTTTCCCTCAGAAGCCTTTCGCTAAGATTGTTCTTGTAGAACTTGCAAAGTGATATTTGGAAGCCCATATAGGGCTACGGTGAAAAAGGAAATATCCTCCGTTAAAAACTGCAAAGAAGCTTTCTGAGAAACTGCTTTATGTTCTGTTAATTCATCTCACAGAATTGCAGTTTACCCTCCAGCAGCCGTTCACTGAGCCTGTTCTTGTGGAATTTGCAATGCGATATTGGAAGCCCATAGAGGGTTATGGTGAAAAAGGATATATCCTAAGATAAAAACCGAAAAGAAGCTTTCTGAGAAACTGCTTTATGTTCTGTTAATTCATCTCACAGAATTACAGTTTACCCTCCAGCAGCCGTTCACTGAGCCTGTTCTTGTGGAATTTGCAATGCGATATTGGAAGCCCATAGAGGGTTATGGCGAAAAAGGATATATCCTAAGATAAAAACCGAAAAGAAGCTTTCTGAGAAAATGCATTGTGTCCTCTTAATTCATCTCACAGAGTTACAGCTTTCCCCTCAAGAAGCCATTCACTAAGACTGTTCCTGTGGAATTTGCAAGGTGATAGTTGAAAGCCCATACAGGGCTACGGAGAAAATGGAAATATGTTGCGTTAAATACTGGAATCTTTCTAGGAAACTGCTTTGTGTTCTCTTAATTCATCTCACAGAGTTACAGCTTTCCCCTCAAGAAGCCTTTCGCTAAGACTGTTCATGTGGAATTTGCAAAGTGATATTTGGAATCCCATAGAGGACTATGGTGAAAAAGGAAATATCCTAAGGTAAAAACTGAAAAGTAGGTTTCTGAGAAAATGTTTTGTGTTATGTTAATTCATCATACAGAGTTACAGTTTTACCCTCAAGAAGCCTTTCTCTAAGACTGCTCTTCTGGAATTTGCAAAGTGATATTTGGAAGCCCATAGTGGGCTTTGCTGTAAAAGGAAATATCCTAAGATAAAAAACGAAAAGAAGGTTTCTGAGAAACCGCTTTGTGTTCTGTTAGTTCATCTCACAGAGTTACAGCTTTCCCATCGAGAATCTTTCGCTAAGACTGTTCTTGTGGAATTTGCAAATATTTTTGGAAGCTCATAGAGGGCTATGCTGAAAAAGGAAATATCCTAAGATAAAAACTGAAAAGAAGCTTTCTGAGAAACTGCTTTGTGTTCTGTTAATTCATCTCAGGGAGTTACGGCTTTCCCTTCAAGAAGTCTTTCACAAAGACTGTTCTTGTGTAATTTGCAAAGTGATATTTGGAAGGCCACAGAGGGCTATGTTGAAAAAGGAAAAATAGTAAGATTAAATCCGAAAAGAAACTTTTTGAGAAACTGCTTTGTGTTCTGATAATTCATCTCAGAGAGTTACAGATTTCCACTCAAGAGGCCGTTCACTAAGACTGTTCTCCTCAAATTTGAAAGTGATATTTAGAATCCCATAGAGGGCTATGGTGAAAAAGGAATTATTTTCCGTTAAAAACTGGAAAGACGCTTTCTGAGAAACTGCTTTGTGTTCTGTTAATTCATCTGACAGAGTTACAACATTTCCCTCTAAAAGCCTTTCGCTAAGACTGTTCTTGTGGAATTTGCAAAGTGATATTTGGAAGCCCATAGTGGACTACGGTGAAAAAGGAAATGTCCTCAGATAAAAACTGGAAAGAAGCTTTCTGTGAAACTGCTTTGTGTTCTATTAATTCATCTCACTGTGTGACAGCTTTCCCCTCAAGAAGCCGTTCCCTAAGACTGTTCTTGTGTAATTTGCAACGTGATATTTGGAATCCCAGAGAGATATGGGGAAAACGGAAATATCTTCCGTTAAAAACTGGAAAGAAGCTTTCTGAGGAACTGCTTTGTGTTCTGTTAATTCATCTCACAGAGTTACAGCTTTCCCTGAAAAAATCCTTTCGCTAAGAGTGTTCTTGTGGAATTTGCAAAGTGATATTTGGAAGCCCGTACAAGGCTATGGTGAAAAAGGAAATATCTTCAGTTAAAAATTGGATAGAAGCTTTCTGAGAAATTGCTTTGTGTTCTCTTAATTCATCTCACAGAGTTACAGCTTTCCCCTCAAGAAGCCGTTCACTAGGACTATTCTTGTGAAATTTTCAAACTGATATTTGGAAACCCTTACAGAGATATGGTGAAAAAGGAAATATCTTCCGTTAAAAACTGGAAAGAAGCTTTCCGAGAAACTGCCGTGAGTTCTGTTCATACATCTCACCGAGTTACAGCTTTCCTCTCAAGAAACCTTTCTCTAAGGCTGTTCTTGTGGAATTTGCAAAGTGATATTTGGAAGCCCATAGTGGGCTATGGTGAAAAAGGAAAAATCTTCGGGTAAAAACTGGAAATAAGCTTTCTGAGAAACTGCTTTGTGTTCTGTTAATTCATCTCACAGAGTTACAACTTTCCCCTCAAGAAGCCGTTCACTAAGACTTTTCTTGTGGAATTTGCAAAGTGATATTTGGAGTCCCATTGAAGGCTATGGTGAAAAAGAAAACATCCTAAGATAAAAACTGAAATGAAGCTTTCTGTGAAACTGCATTGTGTTCTGTAAATTCATCTCACAGAGTTAGAGATTTCCCCTCAAGAAGTCGTTCACTAAGACTGTTCTTGTGAAACTTGCAAAATGATATTTGGAAGCCCATAGAGGGCTATTGTGAAAATGGAAATATCCTAAGATAAAAACCGAAAAGAAACTGTCTGAGAAACTGCTTTGTGTTGTGTTAGTTTATCTCACAGAGTTACAGCTTTCCCCTCAAGAAGTCGTTCACCAAGACTGTTCTTGTGAAATTTGCAAAGTGATATTTGGAAGCTCATAGAAGGCTATGGTGAAAATGAAAATATCTTCCGTTAAAAACTGGAAAGAAGCATTCTGAGAAACTGCCGTGTGTTCTGTTAATACATCTCACCGAGTTACAGCTTTCCCCTCAAGAACCCTCTCGCTAAGACTGTTCTTGTGGAATTTGCAAAGTGATATTTGGAAGCCCTTAGAGGGCTATGGTTAAAAAGGAAATATCCACCGTTAAAAACTGGAAAGAAGATTGCTGAGAAACTGCTTTGTGTTCTGTTAATTCATCTCACAGAATTACAGCTTTTCCCTCAGAAGCCTTTCGCTAAGATTGTTCTTGTAGAACTTGCAAAGTGATATTTGGAAGCCCATATAGGGCTACGGTGAAAAAGGAAATATCCTCCGTTAAAAACTGCAAAGAAGCTTTCTGAGAAACTGCTTTATGTTCTGTTAATTCATCTCACAGAATTGCAGTTTACCCTCCAGCAGCCGTTCACTGAGCCTGTTCTTGTGGAATTTGCAATGCGATATTGGAAGCCCATAGAGGGTTATGGTGAAAAAGGATATATCCTAAGATAAAAACCGAAAAGAAGCTTTCTGAGAAACTGCTTTATGTTCTGTTAATTCATCTCACAGAATTACAGTTTACCCTCCAGCAGCCGTTCACTGAGCCTGTTCTTGTGGAATTTGCAATGCGATATTGGAAGCCCATAGAGGGTTATGGCGAAAAAGGATATATCCTAAGATAAAAACCGAAAAGAAGCTTTCTGAGAAAATGCATTGTGTCCTCTTAATTCATCTCACAGAGTTACAGCTTTCCCCTCAAGAAGCCATTCACTAAGACTGTTCCTGTGGAATTTGCAAGGTGATAGTTGAAAGCCCATACAGGGCTACGGAGAAAATGGAAATATGTTGCGTTAAATACTGGAATCTTTCTAGGAAACTGCTTTGTGTTCTCTTAATTCATCTCACAGAGTTACAGCTTTCCCCTCAAGAAGCCTTTCGCTAAGACTGTTCATGTGGAATTTGCAAAGTGATATTTGGAATCCCATAGAGGACTATGGTGAAAAAGGAAATATCCTAAGGTAAAAACTGAAAAGTAGGTTTCTGAGAAAATGTTTTGTGTTATGTTAATTCATCATACAGAGTTACAGTTTTACCCTCAAGAAGCCTTTCTCTAAGACTGCTCTTCTGGAATTTGCAAAGTGATATTTGGAAGCCCATAGTGGGCTTTGCTGTAAAAGGAAATATCCTAAGATAAAAAACGAAAAGAAGGTTTCTGAGAAACCGCTTTGTGTTCTGTTAGTTCATCTCACAGAGTTACAGCTTTCCCATCGAGAATCTTTCGCTAAGACTGTTCTTGTGGAATTTGCAAATATTTTTGGAAGCTCATAGAGGGCTATGCTGAAAAAGGTAATATCCTAAGATAAAAACTGAAAAGAAGCTTTCTGAGAAACTGCTTTGTGTTCTGTTAATTCATCTCAGGGAGTTACGGCTTTCCCTTCAAGAAGTCTTTCACAAAGACTGTTCTTGTGTAATTTGCAAAGTGATATTTGGAAGGCCACAGAGGGCTATGTTGAAAAAGGAAAAATAGTAAGATTAAATCCGAAAAGAAACTTTTTGAGAAACTGCTTTGTGTTCTGATAATTCATCTCAGAGAGTTACAGATTTCCACTCAAGAGGCCGTTCACTAAGACTGTTCTCCTCAAATTTGAAAGTGATATTTAGAATCCCATAGAGGGCTATGGTGAAAAAGGAATTATTTTCCGTTAAAAACTGGAAAGACGCTTTCTGAGAAACTGCTTTGTGTTCTGTTAATTCATCTGACAGAGTTACAACATTTCCCTCTAAAAGCCTTTCGCTAAGACTGTTCTTGTGGAATTTGCAAAGTGATATTTGGAAGCCCATAGTGGACTACGGTGAAAAAGGAAATGTCCTCAGATAAAAACTGGAAAGAAGCTTTCTGTGAAACTGCTTTGTGTTCTATTAATTCATCTCACTGTGTGACAGCTTTCCCCTCAAGAAGCCGTTCCCTAAGACTGTTCTTGTGTAATTTGCAACGTGATATTTGGAATCCCAGAGAGATATGGGGAAAACGGAAATATCTTCCGTTAAAAACTGGAAAGAAGCTTTCTGAGGAACTGCTTTGTGTTCTGTTAATTCATCTCACAGAGTTACAGCTTTCCCTGAAAAAATCCTTTCGCTAAGAGTGTTCTTGTGGAATTTGCAAAGTGATATTTGGAAGCCCGTACAAGGCTATGGTGAAAAAGGAAATATCTTCAGTTAAAAATTGGATAGAAGCTTTCTGATAAATTGCTTTGTGTTCTCTTAATTCATCTCACAGAGTTACAGCTTTCCCCTCAAGAAGCCGTTCACTAGGACTATTCTTGTGAAATTTTCAAACTGATATTTGGAAACCCTTACAGAGATATGGTGAAAAAGGAAATATCTTCCGTTAAAAACTGGAAAGAAGCTTTCCGAGAAACTGCCGTGAGTTCTGTTCATACATCTCACCGAGTTACAGCTTTCCTCTCAAGAAACCTTTCTCTAAGGCTGTTCTTGTGGAATTTGCAAAGTGATATTTGGAAGCCCATAGTGGGCTATGGTGAAAAAGGAAAAATCTTCGGGTAAAAACTGGAAATAAGCTTTCTGAGAAACTGCTTTGTGTTCTGTTAATTCATCTCACAGAGTTACAACTTTCCCCTCAAGAAGCCGTTCACTAAGACTTTTCTTGTGGAATTTGCAAAGTGATATTTGGAGTCCCATTGAAGGCTATGGTGAAAAAGAAAACATCCTAAGATAAAAACTGAAATGAAGCTTTCTGTGAAACTGCATTGTGTTCTGTAAATTCATCTCACAGAGTTAGAGATTTCCCCTCAAGAAGTCGTTCACTAAGACTGTTCTTGTGAAACTTGCAAAATGATATTTGGAAGCCCATAGAGGGCTATTGTGAAAATGGAAATATCCTAAGATAAAAACCGAAAAGAAACTGTCTGAGAAACTGCTTTGTGTTGTGTTAGTTTATCTCACAGAGTTACAGCTTTCCCCTCAAGAAGTCGTTCACCAAGACTGTTCTTGTGAAATTTGCAAAGTGATATTTGGAAGCTCATAGAAGGCTATGGTGAAAATGAAAATATCTTCCGTTAAAAACTGGAAAGAAGCATTCTGAGAAACTGCCGTGTGTTCTGTTAATACATCTCACCGAGTTACAGCTTTCCCCTCAAGAACCCTCTCGCTAAGACTGTTATTGTGGAATTTGCAAAGTGATATTTGGAAGCCCTTAGAGGGCTATGGTTAAAAAGGAAATATCCACCGTTAAAAACTGGAAAGAAGATTGCTGAGAAACTGCTTTGTGTTCTGTTAATTCATCTCACAGAATTACAGCTTTTCCCTCAGAAGCCTTTCGCTAAGATTGTTCTTGTAGAACTTGCAAAGTGATATTTGGAAGCCCATATAGGGCTACGGTGAAAAAGGAAATATCCTCCGTTAAAAACTGCAAAGAAGCTTTCTGAGAAACTGCTTTATGTTCTGTTAATTCATCTCACAGAATTGCAGTTTACCCTCCAGCAGCCGTTCACTGAGCCTGTTCTTGTGGAATTTGCAATGCGATATTGGAAGCCCATAGAGGGTTATGGTGAAAAAGGATATATCCTAAGATAAAAACCGAAAAGAAGCTTTCTGAGAAACTGCTTTATGTTCTGTTAATTCATCTCACAGAATTACAGTTTACCCTCCAGCAGCCGTTCACTGAGCCTGTTCTTGTGGAATTTGCAATGCGATATTGGAAGCCCATAGAGGGTTATGGCGAAAAAGGATATATCCTAAGATAAAAACCGAAAAGAAGCTTTCTGAGAAAATGCATTGTGTCCTCTTAATTCATCTCACAGAGTTACAGCTTTCCCCTCAAGAAGCCATTCACTAAGACTGTTCCTGTGGAATTTGCAAGGTGATAGTTGAAAGCCCATACAGGGCTACGGAGAAAATGGAAATATGTTGCGTTAAATACTGGAATCTTTCTAGGAAACTGCTTTGTGTTCTCTTAATTCATCTCACAGAGTTACAGCTTTCCCCTCAAGAAGCCTTTCGCTAAGACTGTTCATGTGGAATTTGCAAAGTGATATTTGGAATCCCATAGAGGACCATGGTGAAAAAGGAAATATCCTAAGGTAAAAACTGAAAAGTAGGTTTCTGAGAAAATGTTTTGTGTTATGTTAATTCATCTTACAGAGTTACAGTTTTACCCTCAAGAAGCCTTTCTCTAAGACTGCTCTTCTGGAATTTGCAAAGTGATATTTGGAAGCCCATAGTGGGCTTTGCTGTAAAAGGAAATATCCTAAGATAAAAAACGAAAAGAAGGTTTCTGAGAAACCGCTTTGTGTTCTGTTAGTTCATCTCACAGAGTTACAGCTTTCCCATCGAGAATCCTTTCGCTAAGACTGTTCTTGTGGAATTTGCAAATATTTTTGGAAGCTCATAGAGGGCTATGCTGAAAAAGGAAATATCCTAAGATAAAAACTGAAAAGAAGCTTTCTGAGAAACTGCTTTGTGTTCTGTTAATTCATCTCAGGGAGTTACGGCTTTCCCTTCAAGAAGTCTTTCACAAAGACTGTTCTTGTGTAATTTGCAAAGTGATATTTGGAAGGCCACAGAGGGCTATGTTGAAAAAGGAAAAATAGTAAGATTAAATCCGAAAAGAAACTTTTTGAGAAACTGCTTTGTGTTCTGATAATTCATCTCAGAGAGTTACAGATTTCCACTCAAGAGGCCGTTCACTAAGACTGTTCTTCTCAAATTTGAAAGTGATATTTAGAATCCCATAGAGGGCTATGGTGAAAAAGGAATTATTTTCCGTTAAAAACTGGAAAGACGCTTTCTGAGAAACTGCTTTGTGTTCTGTTAATTCATCTGACAGAGTTACAACATTTCCCTCTAAAAGCCTTTCGCTAAGACTGTTCTTGTGGAATTTGCAAAGTGATATTTGGAAGCCCATAGTGGACTACGGTGAAAAAGGAAATGTCCTCAGATAAAAACTGGAAAGAAGCTTTCTGTGAAACTGCTTTGTGTTCTATTAATTCATCTCACTGTGTGACAGCTTTCCCCTCAAGAAGCCGTTCCCTAAGACTGTTCTTGTGTAATTTGCAACGTGATATTTGGAATCCCAGAGAGATATGGGGAAAACGGAAATATCTTCCGTTAAAAACTGGAAAGAAGCTTTCTGAGGAACTGCTTTGTGTTCTGTTAATTCATCTCACAGAGTTACAGCTTTCCCTGAAAAAATCCTTTCGCTAAGAGTGTTCTTGTGGAATTTGCAAAGTGATATTTGGAAGCCCGTACAAGGCTATGGTGAAAAAGGAAATATCTTCAGTTAAAAATTGGATAGAAGCTTTCTGAGAAATTGCTTTGTGTTCTCTTAATTCATCTCACAGAGTTACAGCTTTCCCCTCAAGAAGCCGTTCACTAGGACTATTCTTGTGAAATTTTCAAACTGATATTTGGAAACCCTTACAGAGATATGGTGAAAAAGGAAATATCTTCCGTTAAAAACTGGAAAGAAGCTTTCTGAGAAACTGCCGTGAGTTCTGTTCATACATCTCACCGAGTTACAGCTTTCCTCTCAAGAAACCTTTCTCTAAGGCTGTTCTTGTGGAATTTGCAAAGTGATATTTGGAAGCCCATAGTGGGCTATGGTGAAAAAGGAAAAATCTTCGGGTAAAAACTGGAAATAAGCTTTCTGAGAAACTGCTTTGTGTTCTGTTAATTCATCTCACAGAGTTACAACTTTCCCCTCAAGAAGCCGTTCACTAAGACTTTTCTTGTGGAATTTGCAAAGTGATATTTGGAGTCCCATTGAAGGCTATGGTGAAAAAGAAAACATCCTAAGATAAAAACTGAAATGAAGCTTTCTGTGAAACTGCATTGTGTTCTGTAAATTCATCTCACAGAGTTAGAGATTTCCCCTCAAGAAGTCGTTCACTAAGACTGTTCTTGTGAAACTTGCAAAATGATATTTGGAAGCCCATAGAGGGCTATTGTGAAAATGGAAATATCCTAAGATAAAAACCGAAAAGAAACTGTCTGAGAAACTGCTTTGTGTTGTGTTAGTTTATCTCACAGAGTTACAGCTTTCCCCTCAAGAAGTCGTTCACCAAGACTGTTCTTGTGAAATTTGCAAAGTGATATTTGGAAGCTCATAGAAGGCTATGGTGAAAATGAAAATATCTTCCGTTAAAAACTGGAAAGAAGCATTCTGAGAAACTGCCGTGTGTTCTGTTAATACATCTCACCGAGTTACAGCTTTCCCCTCAAGAACCCTCTCGCTAAGACTGTTCTTGTGGAATTTGCAAAGTGATATTTGGAAGCCCTTAGAGGGCTATGGTTAAAAAGGAAATATCCACCGTTAAAAACTGGAAAGAAGATTGCTGAGAAACTGCTTTGTGTTCTGTTAATTCATCTCACAGAATTACAGCTTTTCCCTCAGAAGCCTTTCGCTAAGATTGTTCTTGTAGAACTTGCAAAGTGATATTTGGAAGCCCATATAGGGCTACGGTGAAAAAGGAAATATCCTCCGTTAAAAACTGCAAAGAAGCTTTCTGAGAAACTGCTTTATGTTCTGTTAATTCATCTCACAGAATTGCAGTTTACCCTCCAGCAGCCGTTCACTGAGCCTGTTCTTGTGGAATTTGCAATGCGATATTGGAAGCCCATAGAGGGTTATGGTGAAAAAGGATATATCCTAAGATAAAAACCGAAAAGAAGCTTTCTGAGAAACTGCTTTATGTTCTGTTAATTCATCTCACAGAATTACAGTTTACCCTCCAGCAGCCGTTCACTGAGCCTGTTCTTGTGGAATTTGCAATGCGATATTGGAAGCCCATAGAGGGTTATGGCGAAAAAGGATATATCCTAAGATAAAAACCGAAAAGAAGCTTTCTGAGAAAATGCATTGTGTCCTCTTAATTCATCTCACAGAGTTACAGCTTTCCCCTCAAGAAGCCATTCACTAAGACTGTTCCTGTGGAATTTGCAAGGTGATAGTTGAAAGCCCATACAGGGCTACGGAGAAAATGGAAATATGTTGCGTTAAATACTGGAATCTTTCTAGGAAACTGCTTTGTGTTCTCTTAATTCATCTCACAGAGTTACAGCTTTCCCCTCAAGAAGCCTTTCGCTAAGACTGTTCATGTGGAATTTGCAAAGTGATATTTGGAATCCCATAGAGGACTATGGTGAAAAAGGAAATATCCTAAGGTAAAAACTGAAAAGTAGGTTTCTGAGAAAATGTTTTGTGTTATGTTAATTCATCATACAGAGTTACAGTTTTACCCTCAAGAAGCCTTTCTCTAAGACTGCTCTTCTGGAATTTGCAAAGTGATATTTGGAAGCCCATAGTGGGCTTTGCTGTAAAAGGAAATATCCTAAGATAAAAAACGAAAAGAAGGTTTCTGAGAAACCGCTTTGTGTTCTGTTAGTTCATCTCACAGAGTTACAGCTTTCCCATCGAGAATCTTTCGCTAAGACTGTTCTTGTGGAATTTGCAAATATTTTTGGAAGCTCATAGAGGGCTATGCTGAAAAAGGAAATATCCTAAGATAAAAACTGAAAAGAAGCTTTCTGAGAAACTGCTTTGTGTTCTGTTAATTCATCTCAGGGAGTTACGGCTTTCCCTTCAAGAAGTCTTTCACAAAGACTGTTCTTGTGTAATTTGCAAAGTGATATTTGGAAGGCCACAGAGGGCTATGTTGAAAAAGGAAAAATAGTAAGATTAAATCCGAAAAGAAACTTTTTGAGAAACTGCTTTGTGTTCTGATAATTCATCTCAGAGAGTTACAGATTTCCACTCAAGAGGCCGTTCACTAAGACTGTTCTCCTCAAATTTGAAAGTGATATTTAGAATCCCATAGAGGGCTATGGTGAAAAAGGAATTATTTTCCGTTAAAAACTGGAAAGACGCTTTCTGAGAAACTGCTTTGTGTTCTGTTAATTCATCTGACAGAGTTACAACATTTCCCTCTAAAAGCCTTTCGCTAAGACTGTTCTTGTGGAATTTGCAAAGTGATATTTGGAAGCCCATAGTGGACTACGGTGAAAAAGGAAATGTCCTCAGATAAAAACTGGAAAGAAGCTTTCTGTGAAACTGCTTTGTGTTCTATTAATTCATCTCACTGTGTGACAGCTTTCCCCTCAAGAAGCCGTTCCCTAAGACTGTTCTTGTGTAATTTGCAACGTGATATTTGGAATCCCAGAGAGATATGGGGAAAACGGAAATATCTTCCGTTAAAAACTGGAAAGAAGCTTTCTGAGGAACTGCTTTGTGTTCTGTTAATTCATCTCACAGAGTTACAGCTTTCCCTGAAAAAATCCTTTCGCTAAGAGTGTTCTTGTGGAATTTGCAAAGTGATATTTGGAAGCCCGTACAAGGCTATGGTGAAAAAGGAAATATCTTCAGTTAAAAATTGGATAGAAGCTTTCTGAGAAATTGCTTTGTGTTCTCTTAATTCATCTCACAGAGTTACAGCTTTCCCCTCAAGAAGCCGTTCACTAGGACTATTCTTGTGAAATTTTCAAACTGATATTTGGAAACCCTTACAGAGATATGGTGAAAAAGGAAATATCTTCCGTTAAAAACTGGAAAGAAGCTTTCTGAGAAACTGCCGTGAGTTCTGTTCATACATCTCACCGAGTTACAGCTTTCCTCTCAAGAAACCTTTCTCTAAGGCTGTTCTTGTGGAATTTGCAAAGTGATATTTGGAAGCCCATAGTGGGCTATGGTGAAAAAGGAAAAATCTTCGGGTAAAAACTGGAAATAAGCTTTCTGAGAAACTGCTTTGTGTTCTGTTAATTCATCTCACAGAGTTACAACTTTCCCCTCAAGAAGCCGTTCACTAAGACTTTTCTTGTGGAATTTGCAAAGTGATATTTGGAGTCCCATTGAAGGCTATGGTGAAAAAGAAAACATCCTAAGATAAAAACTGAAATGAAGCTTTCTGTGAAACTGCATTGTGTTCTGTAAATTCATCTCACAGAGTTAGAGATTTCCCCTCAAGAAGTCGTTCACTAAGACTGTTCTTGTGAAACTTGCAAAATGATATTTGGAAGCCCATAGAGGGCTATTGTGAAAATGGAAATATCCTAAGATAAAAACCGAAAAGAAACTGTCTGAGAAACTGCTTTGTGTTGTGTTAGTTTATCTCACAGAGTTACAGCTTTCCCCTCAAGAAGTCGTTCACCAAGACTGTTCTTGTGAAATTTGCAAAGTGATATTTGGAAGCTCATAGAAGGCTATGGTGAAAATGAAAATATCTTCCGTTAAAAACTGGAAAGAAGCATTCTGAGAAACTGCCGTGTGTTCTGTTAATACATCTCACCGAGTTACAGCTTTCCCCTCAAGAACCCTCTCGCTAAGACTGTTCTTGTGGAATTTGCAAAGTGATATTTGGAAGCCCTTAGAGGGCTATGGTTAAAAAGGAAATATCCACCGTTAAAAACTGGAAAGAAGATTGCTGAGAAACTGCTTTGTGTTCTGTTAATTCATCTCACAGAATTACAGCTTTTCCCTCAGAAGCCTTTCGCTAAGATTGTTCTTGTAGAACTTGCAAAGTGATATTTGGAAGCCCATATAGGGCTACGGTGAAAAAGGAAATATCCTCCGTTAAAAACTGCAAAGAAGCTTTCTGAGAAACTGCTTTATGTTCTGTTAATTCATCTCACAGAATTGCAGTTTACCCTCCAGCAGCCGTTCACTGAGCCTGTTCTTGTGGAATTTGCAATGCGATATTGGAAGCCCATAGAGGGTTATGGTGAAAAAGGATATATCCTAAGATAAAAACCGAAAAGAAGCTTTCTGAGAAACTGCTTTATGTTCTGTTAATTCATCTCACAGAATTACAGTTTACCCTCCAGCAGCCGTTCACTGAGCCTGTTCTTGTGGAATTTGCAATGCGATATTGGAAGCCCATAGAGGGTTATGGCGAAAAAGGATATATCCTAAGATAAAAACCGAAAAGAAGCTTTCTGAGAAAATGCATTGTGTCCTCTTAATTCATCTCACAGAGTTACAGCTTTCCCCTCAAGAAGCCATTCACTAAGACTGTTCCTGTGGAATTTGCAAGGTGATAGTTGAAAGCCCATACAGGGCTACGGAGAAAATGGAAATATGTTGCGTTAAATACTGGAATCTTTCTAGGAAACTGCTTTGTGTTCTCTTAATTCATCTCACAGAGTTACAGCTTTCCCCTCAAGAAGCCTTTCGCTAAGACTGTTCATGTGGAATTTGCAAAGTGATATTTGGAATCCCATAGAGGACTATGGTGAAAAAGGAAATATCCTAAGGTAAAAACTGAAAAGTAGGTTTCTGAGAAAATGTTTTGTGTTATGTTAATTCATCATACAGAGTTACAGTTTTACCCTCAAGAAGCCTTTCTCTAAGACTGCTCTTCTGGAATTTGCAAAGTGATATTTGGAAGCCCATAGTGGGCTTTGCTGTAAAAGGAAATATCCTAAGATAAAAAACGAAAAGAAGGTTTCTGAGAAACCGCTTTGTGTTCTGTTAGTTCATCTCACAGAGTTACAGCTTTCCCATCGAGAATCTTTCGCTAAGACTGTTCTTGTGGAATTTGCAAATATTTTTGGAAGCTCATAGAGGGCTATGCTGAAAAAGGAAATATCCTAAGATAAAAACTGAAAAGAAGCTTTCTGAGAAACTGCTTTGTGTTCTGTTAATTCATCTCAGGGAGTTACGGCTTTCCCTTCAAGAAGTCTTTCACAAAGACTGTTCTTGTGTAATTTGCAAAGTGATATTTGGAAGGCCACAGAGGGCTATGTTGAAAAAGGAAAAATAGTAAGATTAAATCCGAAAAGAAACTTTTTGAGAAACTGCTTTGTGTTCTGATAATTCATCTCAGAGAGTTACAGATTTCCACTCAAGAGGCCGTTCACTAAGACTGTTCTCCTCAAATTTGAAAGTGATATTTAGAATCCCATAGAGGGCTATGGTGAAAAAGGAATTATTTTCCGTTAAAAACTGGAAAGACGCTTTCTGAGAAACTGCTTTGTGTTCTGTTAATTCATCTGACAGAGTTACAACATTTCCCTCTAAAAGCCTTTCGCTAAGACTGTTCTTGTGGAATTTGCAAAGTGATATTTGGAAGCCCATAGTGGACTACGGTGAAAAAGGAAATGTCCTCAGATAAAAACTGGAAAGAAGCTTTCTGTGAAACTGCTTTGTGTTCTATTAATTCATCTCACTGTGTGACAGCTTTCCCCTCAAGAAGCCGTTCCCTAAGACTGTTCTTGTGTAATTTGCAACGTGATATTTGGAATCCCAGAGAGATATGGGGAAAACGGAAATATCTTCCGTTAAAAACTGGAAAGAAGCTTTCTGAGGAACTGCTTTGTGTTCTGTTAATTCATCTCACAGAGTTACAGCTTTCCCTGAAAAAATCCTTTCGCTAAGAGTGTTCTTGTGGAATTTGCAAAGTGATATTTGGAAGCCCGTACAAGGCTATGGTGAAAAAGGAAATATCTTCAGTTAAAAATTGGATAGAAGCTTTCTGAGAAATTGCTTTGTGTTCTCTTAATTCATCTCACAGAGTTACAGCTTTCCCCTCAAGAAGCCGTTCACTAGGACTATTCTTGTGAAATTTTCAAACTGATATTTGGAAACCCTTACAGAGATATGGTGAAAAAGGAAATATCTTCCGTTAAAAACTGGAAAGAAGCTTTCCGAGAAACTGCCGTGAGTTCTGTTCATACATCTCACCGAGTTACAGCTTTCCTCTCAAGAAACCTTTCTCTAAGGCTGTTCTTGTGGAATTTGCAAAGTGATATTTGGAAGCCCATAGTGGGCTATGGTGAAAAAGGAAAAATCTTCGGGTAAAAACTGGAAATAAGCTTTCTGAGAAACTGCTTTGTGTTCTGTTAATTCATCTCACAGAGTTACAACTTTCCCCTCAAGAAGCCGTTCACTAAGACTTTTCTTGTGGAATTTGCAAAGTGATATTTGGAGTCCCATTGAAGGCTATGGTGAAAAAGAAAACATCCTAAGATAAAAACTGAAATGAAGCTTTCTGTGAAACTGCATTGTGTTCTGTAAATTCATCTCACAGAGTTAGAGATTTCCCCTCAAGAAGTCGTTCACTAAGACTGTTCTTGTGAAACTTGCAAAATGATATTTGGAAGCCCATAGAGGGCTATTGTGAAAATGGAAATATCCTAAGATAAAAACCGAAAAGAAACTGTCTGAGAAACTGCTTTGTGTTGTGTTAGTTTATCTCACAGAGTTACAGCTTTCCCCTCAAGAAGTCGTTCACCAAGACTGTTCTTGTGAAATTTGCAAAGTGATATTTGGAAGCTCATAGAAGGCTATGGTGAAAATGAAAATATCTTCCGTTAAAAACTGGAAAGAAGCATTCTGAGAAACTGCCGTGTGTTCTGTTAATACATCTCACCGAGTTACAGCTTTCCCCTCAAGAACCCTCTCGCTAAGACTGTTCTTGTGGAATTTGCAAAGTGATATTTGGAAGCCCTTAGAGGGCTATGGTTAAAAAGGAAATATCCACCGTTAAAAACTGGAAAGAAGATTGCTGAGAAACTGCTTTGTGTTCTGTTAATTCATCTCACAGAATTACAGCTTTTCCCTCAGAAGCCTTTCGCTAAGATTGTTCTTGTAGAACTTGCAAAGTGATATTTGGAAGCCCATATAGGGCTACGGTGAAAAAGGAAATATCCTCCGTTAAAAACTGCAAAGAAGCTTTCTGAGAAACTGCTTTATGTTCTGTTAATTCATCTCACAGAATTGCAGTTTACCCTCCAGCAGCCGTTCACTGAGCCTGTTCTTGTGGAATTTGCAATGCGATATTGGAAGCCCATAGAGGGTTATGGTGAAAAAGGATATATCCTAAGATAAAAACCGAAAAGAAGCTTTCTGAGAAACTGCTTTATGTTCTGTTAATTCATCTCACAGAATTACAGTTTACCCTCCAGCAGCCGTTCACTGAGCCTGTTCTTGTGGAATTTGCAATGCGATATTGGAAGCCCATAGAGGGTTATGGCGAAAAAGGATATATCCTAAGATAAAAACCGAAAAGAAGCTTTCTGAGAAAATGCATTGTGTCCTCTTAATTCATCTCACAGAGTTACAGCTTTCCCCTCAAGAAGCCATTCACTAAGACTGTTCCTGTGGAATTTGCAAGGTGATAGTTGAAAGCCCATACAGGGCTACGGAGAAAATGGAAATATGTTGCGTTAAATACTGGAATCTTTCTAGGAAACTGCTTTGTGTTCTCTTAATTCATCTCACAGAGTTACAGCTTTCCCCTCAAGAAGCCTTTCGCTAAGACTGTTCATGTGGAATTTGCAAAGTGATATTTGGAATCCCATAGAGGACTATGGTGAAAAAGGAAATATCCTAAGGTAAAAACTGAAAAGTAGGTTTCTGAGAAAATGTTTTGTGTTATGTTAATTCATCTTACAGAGTTACAGTTTTACCCTCAAGAAGCCTTTCTCTAAGACTGCTCTTCTGGAATTTGCAAAGTGATATTTGGAAGCCCATAGTGGGCTTTGCTGTAAAAGGAAATATCCTAAGATAAAAAACGAAAAGAAGGTTTCTGAGAAACCGCTTTGTGTTCTGTTAGTTCATCTCACAGAGTTACAGCTTTCCCATCGAGAATCCTTTCGCTAAGACTGTTCTTGTGGAATTTGCAAATATTTTTGGAAGCTCATAGAGGGCTATGCTGAAAAAGGAAATATCCTAAGATAAAAACTGAAAAGAAGCTTTCTGAGAAACTGCTTTGTGTTCTGTTAATTCATCTCAGGGAGTTACGGCTTTCCCTTCAAGAAGTCTTTCACAAAGACTGTTCTTGTGTAATTTGCAAAGTGATATTTGGAAGGCCACAGAGGGCTATGTTGAAAAAGGAAAAATAGTAAGATTAAATCCGAAAAGAAACTTTTTGAGAAACTGCTTTGTGTTCTGATAATTCATCTCAGAGAGTTACAGATTTCCACTCAAGAGGCCGTTCACTAAGACTGTTCTTCTCAAATTTGAAAGTGATATTTAGAATCCCATAGAGGGCTATGGTGAAAAAGGAATTATTTTCCGTTAAAAACTGGAAAGACGCTTTCTGAGAAACTGCTTTGTGTTCTGTTAATTCATCTGACAGAGTTACAACATTTCCCTCTAAAAGCCTTTCGCTAAGACTGTTCTTGTGGAATTTGCAAAGTGATATTTGGAAGCCCATAGTGGACTACGGTGAAAAAGG
The DNA here is from genome assembly GCF_047675955.1 of Chlorocebus sabaeus. Taxonomy (NCBI): domain Eukaryota; kingdom Metazoa; phylum Chordata; class Mammalia; order Primates; family Cercopithecidae; genus Chlorocebus; species Chlorocebus sabaeus. Next base: position 19,971 of record NW_027328215.1, read on the forward strand.
AAATGTCCTCAGATAAAAACTGGAAAGAAGCTTTCTGTGAAACTGCTTTGTGTTCTATTAATTCATCTCACTGTGTGACAGCTTTCCCCTCAAGAAGCCGTTCCCTAAGACTGTTCTTGTGTAATTTGCAACGTGATATTTGGAATCCCAGAGAGATATGGGGAAAACGGAAATATCTTCCGTTAAAAACTGGAAAGAAGCTTTCTGAGGAACTGCTTTGTGTTCTGTTAATTCATCTCACAGAGTTACAGCTTTCCCTGAAAAAATCCTTTCGCTAAGAGTGTTCTTGTGGAATTTGCAAAGTGATATTTGGAAGCCCGTACAAGGCTATGGTGAAAAAGGAAATATCTTCAGTTAAAAATTGGATAGAAGCTTTCTGAGAAATTGCTTTGTGTTCTCTTAATTCATCTCACAGAGTTACAGCTTTCCCCTCAAGAAGCCGTTCACTAGGACTATTCTTGTGAAATTTTCAAACTGATATTTGGAAACCCTTACAGAGATATGGTGAAAAAGGAAATATCTTCCGTTAAAAACTGGAAAGAAGCTTTCTGAGAAACTGCCGTGAGTTCTGTTCATACATCTCACCGAGTTACAGCTTTCCTCTCAAGAAACCTTTCTCTAAGGCTGTTCTTGTGGAATTTGCAAAGTGATATTTGGAAGCCCATAGTGGGCTATGGTGAAAAAGGAAAAATCTTCGGGTAAAAACTGGAAATAAGCTTTCTGAGAAACTGCTTTGTGTTCTGTTAATTCATCTCACAGAGTTACAACTTTCCCCTCAAGAAGCCGTTCACTAAGACTTTTCTTGTGGAATTTGCAAAGTGATATTTGGAGTCCCATTGAAGGCTATGGTGAAAAAGAAAACATCCTAAGATAAAAACTGAAATGAAGCTTTCTGTGAAACTGCATTGTGTTCTGTAAATTCATCTCACAGAGTTAGAGATTTCCCCTCAAGAAGTCGTTCACTAAGACTGTTCTTGTGAAACTTGCAAAATGATATTTGGAAGCCCATAGAGGGCTATTGTGAAAATGGAAATATCCTAAGATAAAAACCGAAAAGAAACTGTCTGAGAAACTGCTTTGTGTTGTGTTAGTTTATCTCACAGAGTTACAGCTTTCCCCTCAAGAAGTCGTTCACCAAGACTGTTCTTGTGAAATTTGCAAAGTGATATTTGGAAGCTCATAGAAGGCTATGGTGAAAATGAAAATATCTTCCGTTAAAAACTGGAAAGAAGCATTCTGAGAAACTGCCGTGTGTTCTGTTAATACATCTCACCGAGTTACAGCTTTCCCCTCAAGAACCCTCTCGCTAAGACTGTTCTTGTGGAATTTGCAAAGTGATATTTGGAAGCCCTTAGAGGGCTATGGTTAAAAAGGAAATATCCACCGTTAAAAACTGGAAAGAAGATTGCTGAGAAACTGCTTTGTGTTCTGTTAATTCATCTCACAGAATTACAGCTTTTCCCTCAGAAGCCTTTCGCTAAGATTGTTCTTGTAGAACTTGCAAAGTGATATTTGGAAGCCCATATAGGGCTACGGTGAAAAAGGAAATATCCTCCGTTAAAAACTGCAAAGAAGCTTTCTGAGAAACTGCTTTATGTTCTGTTAATTCATCTCACAGAATTGCAGTTTACCCTCCAGCAGCCGTTCACTGAGCCTGTTCTTGTGGAATTTGCAATGCGATATTGGAAGCCCATAGAGGGTTATGGTGAAAAAGGATATATCCTAAGATAAAAACCGAAAAGAAGCTTTCTGAGAAACTGCTTTATGTTCTGTTAATTCATCTCACAGAATTACAGTTTACCCTCCAGCAGCCGTTCACTGAGCCTGTTCTTGTGGAATTTGCAATGCGATATTGGAAGCCCATAGAGGGTTATGGCGAAAAAGGATATATCCTAAGATAAAAACCGAAAAGAAGCTTTCTGAGAAAATGCATTGTGTCCTCTTAATTCATCTCACAGAGTTACAGCTTTCCCCTCAAGAAGCCATTCACTAAGACTGTTCCTGTGGAATTTGCAAGGTGATAGTTGAAAGCCCATACAGGGCTACGGAGAAAATGGAAATATGTTGCGTTAAATACTGGAATCTTTCTAGGAAACTGCTTTGTGTTCTCTTAATTCATCTCACAGAGTTACAGCTTTCCCCTCAAGAAGCCTTTCGCTAAGACTGTTCATGTGGAATTTGCAAAGTGATATTTGGAATCCCATAGAGGACTATGGTGAAAAAGGAAATATCCTAAGGTAAAAACTGAAAAGTAGGTTTCTGAGAAAATGTTTTGTGTTATGTTAATTCATCTTACAGAGTTACAGTTTTACCCTCAAGAAGCCTTTCTCTAAGACTGCTCTTCTGGAATTTGCAAAGTGATATTTGGAAGCCCATAGTGGGCTTTGCTGTAAAAGGAAATATCCTAAGATAAAAAACGAAAAGAAGGTTTCTGAGAAACCGCTTTGTGTTCTGTTAGTTCATCTCACAGAGTTACAGCTTTCCCATCGAGAATCCTTTCGCTAAGACTGTTCTTGTGGAATTTGCAAATATTTTTGGAAGCTCATAGAGGGCTATGCTGAAAAAGGAAATATCCTAAGATAAAAACTGAAAAGAAGCTTTCTGAGAAACTGCTTTGTGTTCTGTTAATTCATCTCAGGGAGTTACGGCTTTCCCTTCAAGAAGTCTTTCACAAAGACTGTTCTTGTGTAATTTGCAAAGTGATATTTGGAAGGCCACAGAGGGCTATGTTGAAAAAGGAAAAATAGTAAGATTAAATCCGAAAAGAAACTTTTTGAGAAACTGCTTTGTGTTCTGATAATTCATCTCAGAGAGTTACAGATTTCCACTCAAGAGGCCGTTCACTAAGACTGTTCTTCTCAAATTTGAAAGTGATATTTAGAATCCCATAGAGGGCTATGGTGAAAAAGGAATTATTTTCCGTTAAAAACTGGAAAGACGCTTTCTGAGAAACTGCTTTGTGTTCTGTTAATTCATCTGACAGAGTTACAACATTTCCCTCTAAAAGCCTTTCGCTAAGACTGTTCTTGTGGAATTTGCAAAGTGATATTTGGAAGCCCATAGTGGACTACGGTGAAAAAGGAAATGTCCTCAGATAAAAACTGGAAAGAAGCTTTCTGTGAAACTGCTTTGTGTTCTATTAATTCATCTCACTGTGTGACAGCTTTCCCCTCAAGAAGCCGTTCCCTAAGACTGTTCTTGTGTAATTTGCAACGTGATATTTGGAATCCCAGAGAGATATGGGGAAAACGGAAATATCTTCCGTTAAAAACTGGAAAGAAGCTTTCTGAGGAACTGCTTTGTGTTCTGTTAATTCATCTCACAGAGTTACAGCTTTCCCTGAAAAAATCCTTTCGCTAAGAGTGTTCTTGTGGAATTTGCAAAGTGATATTTGGAAGCCCGTACAAGGCTATGGTGAAAAAGGAAATATCTTCAGTTAAAAATTGGATAGAAGCTTTCTGAGAAATTGCTTTGTGTTCTCTTAATTCATCTCACAGAGTTACAGCTTTCCCCTCAAGAAGCCGTTCACTAGGACTATTCTTGTGAAATTTTCAAACTGATATTTGGAAACCCTTACAGAGATATGGTGAAAAAGGAAATATCTTCCGTTAAAAACTGGAAAGAAGCTTTCTGAGAAACTGCCGTGAGTTCTGTTCATACATCTCACCGAGTTACAGCTTTCCTCTCAAGAAACCTTTCTCTAAGGCTGTTCTTGTGGAATTTGCAAAGTGATATTTGGAAGCCCATAGTGGGCTATGGTGAAAAAGGAAAAATCTTCGGGTAAAAACTGGAAATAAGCTTTCTGAGAAACTGCTTTGTGTTCTGTTAATTCATCTCACAGAGTTACAACTTTCCCCTCAAGAAGCCGTTCACTAAGACTTTTCTTGTGGAATTTGCAAAGTGATATTTGGAGTCCCATTGAAGGCTATGGTGAAAAAGAAAACATCCTAAGATAAAAACTGAAATGAAGCTTTCTGTGAAACTGCATTGTGTTCTGTAAATTCATCTCACAGAGTTAGAGATTTCCCCTCAAGAAGTCGTTCACTAAGACTGTTCTTGTGAAACTTGCAAAATGATATTTGGAAGCCCATAGAGGGCTATTGTGAAAATGGAAATATCCTAAGATAAAAACCGAAAAGAAACTGTCTGAGAAACTGCTTTGTGTTGTGTTAGTTTATCTCACAGAGTTACAGCTTTCCCCTCAAGAAGTCGTTCACCAAGACTGTTCTTGTGAAATTTGCAAAGTGATATTTGGAAGCTCATAGAAGGCTATGGTGAAAATGAAAATATCTTCCGTTAAAAACTGGAAAGAAGCATTCTGAGAAACTGCCGTGTGTTCTGTTAATACATCTCACCGAGTTACAGCTTTCCCCTCAAGAACCCTCTCGCTAAGACTGTTCTTGTGGAATTTGCAAAGTGATATTTGGAAGCCCTTAGAGGGCTATGGTTAAAAAGGAAATATCCACCGTTAAAAACTGGAAAGAAGATTGCTGAGAAACTGCTTTGTGTTCTGTTAATTCATCTCACAGAATTACAGCTTTTCCCTCAGAAGCCTTTCGCTAAGATTGTTCTTGTAGAACTTGCAAAGTGATATTTGGAAGCCCATATAGGGCTACGGTGAAAAAGGAAATATCCTCCGTTAAAAACTGCAAAGAAGCTTTCTGAGAAACTGCTTTATGTTCTGTTAATTCATCTCACAGAATTGCAGTTTACCCTCCAGCAGCCGTTCACTGAGCCTGTTCTTGTGGAATTTGCAATGCGATATTGGAAGCCCATAGAGGGTTATGGTGAAAAAGGATATATCCTAAGATAAAAACCGAAAAGAAGCTTTCTGAGAAACTGCTTTATGTTCTGTTAATTCATCTCACAGAATTACAGTTTACCCTCCAGCAGCCGTTCACTGAGCCTGTTCTTGTGGAATTTGCAATGCGATATTGGAAGCCCATAGAGGGTTATGGCGAAAAAGGATATATCCTAAGATAAAAACCGAAAAGAAGCTTTCTGAGAAAATGCATTGTGTCCTCTTAATTCATCTCACAGAGTTACAGCTTTCCCCTCAAGAAGCCATTCACTAAGACTGTTCCTGTGGAATTTGCAAGGTGATAGTTGAAAGCCCATACAGGGCTACGGAGAAAATGGAAATATGTTGCGTTAAATACTGGAATCTTTCTAGGAAACTGCTTTGTGTTCTCTTAATTCATCTCACAGAGTTACAGCTTTCCCCTCAAGAAGCCTTTCGCTAAGACTGTTCATGTGGAATTTGCAAAGTGATATTTGGAATCCCATAGAGGACTATGGTGAAAAAGGAAATATCCTAAGGTAAAAACTGAAAAGTAGGTTTCTGAGAAAATGTTTTGTGTTATGTTAATTCATCATACAGAGTTACAGTTTTACCCTCAAGAAGCCTTTCTCTAAGACTGCTCTTCTGGAATTTGCAAAGTGATATTTGGAAGCCCATAGTGGGCTTTGCTGTAAAAGGAAATATCCTAAGATAAAAAACGAAAAGAAGGTTTCTGAGAAACCGCTTTGTGTTCTGTTAGTTCATCTCACAGAGTTACAGCTTTCCCATCGAGAATCTTTCGCTAAGACTGTTCTTGTGGAATTTGCAAATATTTTTGGAAGCTCATAGAGGGCTATGCTGAAAAAGGAAATATCCTAAGATAAAAACTGAAAAGAAGCTTTCTGAGAAACTGCTTTGTGTTCTGTTAATTCATCTCAGGGAGTTACGGCTTTCCCTTCAAGAAGTCTTTCACAAAGACTGTTCTTGTGTAATTTGCAAAGTGATATTTGGAAGGCCACAGAGGGCTATGTTGAAAAAGGAAAAATAGTAAGATTAAATCCGAAAAGAAACTTTTTGAGAAACTGCTTTGTGTTCTGATAATTCATCTCAGAGAGTTACAGATTTCCACTCAAGAGGCCGTTCACTAAGACTGTTCTCCTCAAATTTGAAAGTGATATTTAGAATCCCATAGAGGGCTATGGTGAAAAAGGAATTATTTTCCGTTAAAAACTGGAAAGACGCTTTCTGAGAAACTGCTTTGTGTTCTGTTAATTCATCTGACAGAGTTACAACATTTCCCTCTAAAAGCCTTTCGCTAAGACTGTTCTTGTGGAATTTGCAAAGTGATATTTGGAAGCCCATAGTGGACTACGGTGAAAAAGGAAATGTCCTCAGATAAAAACTGGAAAGAAGCTTTCTGTGAAACTGCTTTGTGTTCTATTAATTCATCTCACTGTGTGACAGCTTTCCCCTCAAGAAGCCGTTCCCTAAGACTGTTCTTGTGTAATTTGCAACGTGATATTTGGAATCCCAGAGAGATATGGGGAAAACGGAAATATCTTCCGTTAAAAACTGGAAAGAAGCTTTCTGAGGAACTGCTTTGTGTTCTGTTAATTCATCTCACAGAGTTACAGCTTTCCCTGAAAAAATCCTTTCGCTAAGAGTGTTCTTGTGGAATTTGCAAAGTGATATTTGGAAGCCCGTACAAGGCTATGGTGAAAAAGGAAATATCTTCAGTTAAAAATTGGATAGAAGCTTTCTGAGAAATTGCTTTGTGTTCTCTTAATTCATCTCACAGAGTTACAGCTTTCCCCTCAAGAAGCCGTTCACTAGGACTATTCTTGTGAAATTTTCAAACTGATATTTGGAAACCCTTACAGAGATATGGTGAAAAAGGAAATATCTTCCGTTAAAAACTGGAAAGAAGCTTTCCGAGAAACTGCCGTGAGTTCTGTTCATACATCTCACCGAGTTACAGCTTTCCTCTCAAGAAACCTTTCTCTAAGGCTGTTCTTGTGGAATTTGCAAAGTGATATTTGGAAGCCCATAGTGGGCTATGGTGAAAAAGGAAAAATCTTCGGGTAAAAACTGGAAATAAGCTTTCTGAGAAACTGCTTTGTGTTCTGTTAATTCATCTCACAGAGTTACAACTTTCCCCTCAAGAAGCCGTTCACTAAGACTTTTCTTGTGGAATTTGCAAAGTGATATTTGGAGTCCCATTGAAGGCTATGGTGAAAAAGAAAACATCCTAAGATAAAAACTGAAATGAAGCTTTCTGTGAAACTGCATTGTGTTCTGTAAATTCATCTCACAGAGTTAGAGATTTCCCCTCAAGAATTCGTTCACTAAGACTGTTCTTGTGAAACTTGCAAAATGATATTTGGAAGCCCATAGAGGGCTATTGTGAAAATGGAAATATCCTAAGATAAAAACCGAAAAGAAACTGTCTGAGAAACTGCTTTGTGTTGTGTTAGTTTATCTCACAGAGTTACAGCTTTCCCCTCAAGAAGTCGTTCACCAAGACTGTTCTTGTGAAATTTGCAAAGTGATATTTGGAAGCTCATAGAAGGCTATGGTGAAAATGAAAATATCTTCCGTTAAAAACTGGAAAGAAGCATTCTGAGAAACTGCCGTGTGTTCTGTTAATACATCTCACCGAGTTACAGCTTTCCCCTCAAGAACCCTCTCGCTAAGACTGTTCTTGTGGAATTTGCAAAGTGATATTTGGAAGCCCTTAGAGGGCTATGGTTAAAAAGGAAATATCCACCGTTAAAAACTGGAAAGAAGATTGCTGAGAAACTGCTTTGTGTTCTGTTAATTCATCTCACAGAATTACAGCTTTTCCCTCAGAAGCCTTTCGCTAAGATTGTTCTTGTAGAACTTGCAAAGTGATATTTGGAAGCCCATATAGGGCTACGGTGAAAAAGGAAATATCCTCCGTTAAAAACTGCAAAGAAGCTTTCTGAGAAACTGCTTTATGTTCTGTTAATTCATCTCACAGAATTGCAGTTTACCCTCCAGCAGCCGTTCACTGAGCCTGTTCTTGTGGAATTTGCAATGCGATATTGGAAGCCCATAGAGGGTTATGGTGAAAAAGGATATATCCTAAGATAAAAACCGAAAAGAAGCTTTCTGAGAAACTGCTTTATGTTCTGTTAATTCATCTCACAGAATTACAGTTTACCCTCCAGCAGCCGTTCACTGAGCCTGTTCTTGTGGAATTTGCAATGCGATATTGGAAGCCCATAGAGGGTTATGGCGAAAAAGGATATATCCTAAGATAAAAACCGAAAAGAAGCTTTCTGAGAAAATGCATTGTGTCCTCTTAATTCATCTCACAGAGTTACAGCTTTCCCCTCAAGAAGCCATTCACTAAGACTGTTCCTGTGGAATTTGCAAGGTGATAGTTGAAAGCCCATACAGGGCTACGGAGAAAATGGAAATATGTTGCGTTAAATACTGGAATCTTTCTAGGAAACTGCTTTGTGTTCTCTTAATTCATCTCACAGAGTTACAGCTTTCCCCTCAAGAAGCCTTTCGCTAAGACTGTTCATGTGGAATTTGCAAAGTGATATTTGGAATCCCATAGAGGACTATGGTGAAAAAGGAAATATCCTAAGGTAAAAACTGAAAAGTAGGTTTCTGAGAAAATGTTTTGTGTTATGTTAATTCATCATACAGAGTTACAGTTTTACCCTCAAGAAGCCTTTCTCTAAGACTGCTCTTCTGGAATTTGCAAAGTGATATTTGGAAGCCCATAGTGGGCTTTGCTGTAAAAGGAAATATCCTAAGATAAAAAACGAAAAGAAGGTTTCTGAGAAACCGCTTTGTGTTCTGTTAGTTCATCTCACAGAGTTACAGCTTTCCCATCGAGAATCTTTCGCTAAGACTGTTCTTGTGGAATTTGCAAATATTTTTGGAAGCTCATAGAGGGCTATGCTGAAAAAGGAAATATCCTAAGATAAAAACTGAAAAGAAGCTTTCTGAGAAACTGCTTTGTGTTCTGTTAATTCATCTCAGGGAGTTACGGCTTTCCCTTCAAGAAGTCTTTCACAAAGACTGTTCTTGTGTAATTTGCAAAGTGATATTTGGAAGGCCACAGAGGGCTATGTTGAAAAAGGAAAAATAGTAAGATTAAATCCGAAAAGAAACTTTTTGAGAAACTGCTTTGTGTTCTGATAATTCATCTCAGAGAGTTACAGATTTCCACTCAAGAGGCCGTTCACTAAGACTGTTCTCCTCAAATTTGAAAGTGATATTTAGAATCCCATAGAGGGCTATGGTGAAAAAGGAATTATTTTCCGTTAAAAACTGGAAAGACGCTTTCTGAGAAACTGCTTTGTGTTCTGTTAATTCATCTGACAGAGTTACAACATTTCCCTCTAAAAGCCTTTCGCTAAGACTGTTCTTGTGGAATTTGCAAAGTGATATTTGGAAGCCCATAGTGGACTACGGTGAAAAAGGAAATGTCCTCAGATAAAAACTGGAAAGAAGCTTTCTGTGAAACTGCTTTGTGTTCTATTAATTCATCTCACTGTGTGACAGCTTTCCCCTCAAGAAGCCGTTCCCTAAGACTGTTCTTGTGTAATTTGCAACGTGATATTTGGAATCCCAGAGAGATATGGGGAAAACGGAAATATCTTCCGTTAAAAACTGGAAAGAAGCTTTCTGAGGAACTGCTTTGTGTTCTGTTAATTCATCTCACAGAGTTACAGCTTTCCCTGAAAAAATCCTTTCGCTAAGAGTGTTCTTGTGGAATTTGCAAAGTGATATTTGGAAGCCCGTACAAGGCTATGGTGAAAAAGGAAATATCTTCAGTTAAAAATTGGATAGAAGCTTTCTGAGAAATTGCTTTGTGTTCTCTTAATTCATCTCACAGAGTTACAGCTTTCCCCTCAAGAAGCCGTTCACTAGGACTATTCTTGTGAAATTTTCAAACTGATATTTGGAAACCCTTACAGAGATATGGTGAAAAAGGAAATATCTTCCGTTAAAAACTGGAAAGAAGCTTTCCGAGAAACTGCCGTGAGTTCTGTTCATACATCTCACCGAGTTACAGCTTTCCTCTCAAGAAACCTTTCTCTAAGGCTGTTCTTGTGGAATTTGCAAAGTGATATTTGGAAGCCCATAGTGGGCTATGGTGAAAAAGGAAAAATCTTCGGGTAAAAACTGGAAATAAGCTTTCTGAGAAACTGCTTTGTGTTCTGTTAATTCATCTCACAGAGTTACAACTTTCCCCTCAAGAAGCCGTTCACTAAGACTTTTCTTGTGGAATTTGCAAAGTGATATTTGGAGTCCCATTGAAGGCTATGGTGAAAAAGAAAACATCCTAAGATAAAAACTGAAATGAAGCTTTCTGTGAAACTGCATTGTGTTCTGTAAATTCATCTCACAGAGTTAGAGATTTCCCCTCAAGAAGTCGTTCACTAAGACTGTTCTTGTGAAACTTGCAAAATGATATTTGGAAGCCCATAGAGGGCTATTGTGAAAATGGAAATATCCTAAGATAAAAACCGAAAAGAAACTGTCTGAGAAACTGCTTTGTGTTGTGTTAGTTTATCTCACAGAGTTACAGCTTTCCCCTCAAGAAGTCGTTCACCAAGACTGTTCTTGTGAAATTTGCAAAGTGATATTTGGAAGCTCATAGAAGGCTATGGTGAAAATGAAAATATCTTCCGTTAAAAACTGGAAAGAAGCATTCTGAGAAACTGCCGTGTGTTCTGTTAATACATCTCACCGAGTTACAGCTTTCCCCTCAAGAACCCTCTCGCTAAGACTGTTATTGTGGAATTTGCAAAGTGATATTTGGAAGCCCTTAGAGGGCTATGGTTAAAAAGGAAATATCCACCGTTAAAAACTGGAAAGAAGATTGCTGAGAAACTGCTTTGTGTTCTGTTAATTCATCTCACAGAATTACAGCTTTTCCCTCAGAAGCCTTTCGCTAAGATTGTTCTTGTAGAACTTGCAAAGTGATATTTGGAAGCCCATATAGGGCTACGGTGAAAAAGGAAATATCCTCCGTTAAAAACTGCAAAGAAGCTTTCTGAGAAACTGCTTTATGTTCTGTTAATTCATCTCACAGAATTGCAGTTTACCCTCCAGCAGCCGTTCACTGAGCCTGTTCTTGTGGAATTTGCAATGCGATATTGGAAGCCCATAGAGGGTTATGGTGAAAAAGGATATATCCTAAGATAAAAACCGAAAAGAAGCTTTCTGAGAAACTGCTTTATGTTCTGTTAATTCATCTCACAGAATTACAGTTTACCCTCCAGCAGCCGTTCACTGAGCCTGTTCTTGTGGAATTTGCAATGCGATATTGGAAGCCCATAGAGGGTTATGGCGAAAAAGGATATATCCTAAGATAAAAACCGAAAAGAAGCTTTCTGAGAAAATGCATTGTGTCCTCTTAATTCATCTCACAGAGTTACAGCTTTCCCCTCAAGAAGCCATTCACTAAGACTGTTCCTGTGGAATTTGCAAGGTGATAGTTGAAAGCCCATACAGGGCTACGGAGAAAATGGAAATATGTTGCGTTAAATACTGGAATCTTTCTAGGAAACTGCTTTGTGTTCTCTTAATTCATCTCACAGAGTTACAGCTTTCCCCTCAAGAAGCCTTTCGCTAAGACTGTTCATGTGGAATTTGCAAAGTGATATTTGGAATCCCATAGAGGACTATGGTGAAAAAGGAAATATCCTAAGGTAAAAACTGAAAAGTAGGTTTCTGAGAAAATGTTTTGTGTTATGTTAATTCATCTTACAGAGTTACAGTTTTACCCTCAAGAAGCCTTTCTCTAAGACTGCTCTTCTGGAATTTGCAAAGTGATATTTGGAAGCCCATAGTGGGCTTTGCTGTAAAAGGAAATATCCTAAGATAAAAAACGAAAAGAAGGTTTCTGAGAAACCGCTTTGTGTTCTGTTAGTTCATCTCACAGAGTTACAGCTTTCCCATCGAGAATCCTTTCGCTAAGACTGTTCTTGTGGAATTTGCAAATATTTTTGGAAGCTCATAGAGGGCTATGCTGAAAAAGGAAATATCCTAAGATAAAAACTGAAAAGAAGCTTTCTGAGAAACTGCTTTGTGTTCTGTTAATTCATCTCAGGGAGTTACGGCTTTCCCTTCAAGAAGTCTTTCACAAAGACTGTTCTTGTGTAATTTGCAAAGTGATATTTGGAAGGCCACAGAGGGCTATGTTGAAAAAGGAAAAATAGTAAGATTAAATCCGAAAAGAAACTTTTTGAGAAACTGCTTTGTGTTCTGATAATTCATCTCAGAGAGTTACAGATTTCCACTCAAGAGGCCGTTCACTAAGACTGTTCTTCTCAAATTTGAAAGTGATATTTAGAATCCCATAGAGGGCTATGGTGAAAAAGGAATTATTTTCCGTTAAAAACTGGAAAGACGCTTTCTGAGAAACTGCTTTGTGTTCTGTTAATTCATCTGACAGAGTTACAACATTTCCCTCTAAAAGCCTTTCGCTAAGACTGTTCTTGTGGAATTTGCAAAGTGATATTTGGAAGCCCATAGTGGACTACGGTGAAAAAGGAAATGTCCTCAGATAAAAACTGGAAAGAAGCTTTCTGTGAAACTGCTTTGTGTTCTATTAATTCATCTCACTGTGTGACAGCTTTCCCCTCAAGAAGCCGTTCCCTAAGACTGTTCTTGTGTAATTTGCAACGTGATATTTGGAATCCCAGAGAGATATGGGGAAAACGGAAATATCTTCCGTTAAAAACTGGAAAGAAGCTTTCTGAGGAACTGCTTTGTGTTCTGTTAATTCATCTCACAGAGTTACAGCTTTCCCTGAAAAAATCCTTTCGCTAAGAGTGTTCTTGTGGAATTTGCAAAGTGATATTTGGAAGCCCGTACAAGGCTATGGTGAAAAAGGAAATATCTTCAGTTAAAAATTGGATAGAAGCTTTCTGAGAAATTGCTTTGTGTTCTCTTAATTCATCTCACAGAGTTACAGCTTTCCCCTCAAGAAGCCGTTCACTAGGACTATTCTTGTGAAATTTTCAAACTGATATTTGGAAACCCTTACAGAGATATGGTGAAAAAGGAAATATCTTCCGTTAAAAACTGGAAAGAAGCTTTCTGAGAAACTGCCGTGAGTTCTGTTCATACATCTCACCGAGTTACAGCTTTCCTCTCAAGAAACCTTTCTCTAAGGCTGTTCTTGTGGAATTTGCAAAGTGATATTTGGAAGCCCATAGTGGGCTATGGTGAAAAAGGAAAAATCTTCGGGTAAAAACTGGAAATAAGCTTTCTGAGAAACTGCTTTGTGTTCTGTTAATTCATCTCACAGAGTTACAACTTTCCCCTCAAGAAGCCGTTCACTAAGACTTTTCTTGTGGAATTTGCAAAGTGATATTTGGAGTCCCATTGAAGGCTATGGTGAAAAAGAAAACATCCTAAGATAAAAACTGAAATGAAGCTTTCTGTGAAACTGCATTGTGTTCTGTAAATTCATCTCACAGAGTTAGAGATTTCCCCTCAAGAAGTCGTTCACTAAGACTGTTCTTGTGAAACTTGCAAAATGATATTTGGAAGCCCATAGAGGGCTATTGTGAAAATGGAAATATCCTAAGATAAAAACCGAAAAGAAACTGTCTGAGAAACTGCTTTGTGTTGTGTTAGTTTATCTCACAGAGTTACAGCTTTCCCCTCAAGAAGTCGTTCACCAAGACTGTTCTTGTGAAATTTGCAAAGTGATATTTGGAAGCTCATAGAAGGCTATGGTGAAAATGAAAATATCTTCCGTTAAAAACTGGAAAGAAGCATTCTGAGAAACTGCCGTGTGTTCTGTTAATACATCTCACCGAGTTACAGCTTTCCCCTCAAGAACCCTCTCGCTAAGACTGTTCTTGTGGAATTTGCAAAGTGATATTTGGAAGCCCTTAGAGGGCTATGGTTAAAAAGGAAATATCCACCGTTAAAAACTGGAAAGAAGATTGCTGAGAAACTGCTTTGTGTTCTGTTAATTCATCTCACAGAATTACAGCTTTTCCCTCAGAAGCCTTTCGCTAAGATTGTTCTTGTAGAACTTGCAAAGTGATATTTGGAAGCCCATATAGGGCTACGGTGAAAAAGGAAATATCCTCCGTTAAAAACTGCAAAGAAGCTTTCTGAGAAACTGCTTTATGTTCTGTTAATTCATCTCACAGAATTGCAGTTTACCCTCCAGCAGCCGTTCACTGAGCCTGTTCTTGTGGAATTTGCAATGCGATATTGGAAGCCCATAGAGGGTTATGGTGAAAAAGGATATATCCTAAGATAAAAACCGAAAAGAAGCTTTCTGAGAAACTGCTTTATGTTCTGTTAATTCATCTCACAGAATTACAGTTTACCCTCCAGCAGCCGTTCACTGAGCCTGTTCTTGTGGAATTTGCAATGCGATATTGGAAGCCCATAGAGGGTTATGGCGAAAAAGGATATATCCTAAGATAAAAACCGAAAAGAAGCTTTCTGAGAAAATGCATTGTGTCCTCTTAATTCATCTCACAGAGTTACAGCTTTCCCCTCAAGAAGCCATTCACTAAGACTGTTCCTGTGGAATTTGCAAGGTGATAGTTGAAAGCCCATACAGGGCTACGGAGAAAATGGAAATATGTTGCGTTAAATACTGGAATCTTTCTAGGAAACTGCTTTGTGTTCTCTTAATTCATCTCACAGAGTTACAGCTTTCCCCTCAAGAAGCCTTTCGCTAAGACTGTTCATGTGGAATTTGCAAAGTGATATTTGGAATCCCATAGAGGACTATGGTGAAAAAGGAAATATCCTAAGGTAAAAACTGAAAAGTAGGTTTCTGAGAAAATGTTTTGTGTTATGTTAATTCATCTTACAGAGTTACAGTTTTACCCTCAAGAAGCCTTTCTCTAAGACTGCTCTTCTGGAATTTGCAAAGTGATATTTGGAAGCCCATAGTGGGCTTTGCTGTAAAAGGAAATATCCTAAGATAAAAAACGAAAAGAAGGTTTCTGAGAAACCGCTTTGTGTTCTGTTAGTTCATCTCACAGAGTTACAGCTTTCCCATCGAGAATCCTTTCGCTAAGACTGTTCTTGTGGAATTTGCAAATATTTTTGGAAGCTCATAGAGGGCTATGCTGAAAAAGGAAATATCCTAAGATAAAAACTGAAAAGAAGCTTTCTGAGAAACTGCTTTGTGTTCTGTTAATTCATCTCAGGGAGTTACGGCTTTCCCTTCAAGAAGTCTTTCACAAAGACTGTTCTTGTGTAATTTGCAAAGTGATATTTGGAAGGCCACAGAGGGCTATGTTGAAAAAGGAAAAA
Source organism: Chlorocebus sabaeus (assembly GCF_047675955.1). NCBI lineage: Eukaryota > Metazoa > Chordata > Mammalia > Primates > Cercopithecidae > Chlorocebus > Chlorocebus sabaeus. The sequence goes on from NW_027328215.1 coordinate 35,041, forward strand.
TAGTAAGATTAAATCCGAAAAGAAACTTTTTGAGAAACTGCTTTGTGTTCTGATAATTCATCTCAGAGAGTTACAGATTTCCACTCAAGAGGCCGTTCACTAAGACTGTTCTTCTCAAATTTGAAAGTGATATTTAGAATCCCATAGAGGGCTATGGTGAAAAAGGAATTATTTTCCGTTAAAAACTGGAAAGACGCTTTCTGAGAAACTGCTTTGTGTTCTGTTAATTCATCTGACAGAGTTACAACATTTCCCTCTAAAAGCCTTTCGCTAAGACTGTTCTTGTGGAATTTGCAAAGTGATATTTGGAAGCCCATAGTGGACTACGGTGAAAAAGGAAATGTCCTCAGATAAAAACTGGAAAGAAGCTTTCTGTGAAACTGCTTTGTGTTCTATTAATTCATCTCACTGTGTGACAGCTTTCCCCTCAAGAAGCCGTTCCCTAAGACTGTTCTTGTGTAATTTGCAACGTGATATTTGGAATCCCAGAGAGATATGGGGAAAACGGAAATATCTTCCGTTAAAAACTGGAAAGAAGCTTTCTGAGGAACTGCTTTGTGTTCTGTTAATTCATCTCACAGAGTTACAGCTTTCCCTGAAAAAATCCTTTCGCTAAGAGTGTTCTTGTGGAATTTGCAAAGTGATATTTGGAAGCCCGTACAAGGCTATGGTGAAAAAGGAAATATCTTCAGTTAAAAATTGGATAGAAGCTTTCTGAGAAATTGCTTTGTGTTCTCTTAATTCATCTCACAGAGTTACAGCTTTCCCCTCAAGAAGCCGTTCACTAGGACTATTCTTGTGAAATTTTCAAACTGATATTTGGAAACCCTTACAGAGATATGGTGAAAAAGGAAATATCTTCCGTTAAAAACTGGAAAGAAGCTTTCTGAGAAACTGCCGTGAGTTCTGTTCATACATCTCACCGAGTTACAGCTTTCCTCTCAAGAAACCTTTCTCTAAGGCTGTTCTTGTGGAATTTGCAAAGTGATATTTGGAAGCCCATAGTGGGCTATGGTGAAAAAGGAAAAATCTTCGGGTAAAAACTGGAAATAAGCTTTCTGAGAAACTGCTTTGTGTTCTGTTAATTCATCTCACAGAGTTACAACTTTCCCCTCAAGAAGCCGTTCACTAAGACTTTTCTTGTGGAATTTGCAAAGTGATATTTGGAGTCCCATTGAAGGCTATGGTGAAAAAGAAAACATCCTAAGATAAAAACTGAAATGAAGCTTTCTGTGAAACTGCATTGTGTTCTGTAAATTCATCTCACAGAGTTAGAGATTTCCCCTCAAGAAGTCGTTCACTAAGACTGTTCTTGTGAAACTTGCAAAATGATATTTGGAAGCCCATAGAGGGCTATTGTGAAAATGGAAATATCCTAAGATAAAAACCGAAAAGAAACTGTCTGAGAAACTGCTTTGTGTTGTGTTAGTTTATCTCACAGAGTTACAGCTTTCCCCTCAAGAAGTCGTTCACCAAGACTGTTCTTGTGAAATTTGCAAAGTGATATTTGGAAGCTCATAGAAGGCTATGGTGAAAATGAAAATATCTTCCGTTAAAAACTGGAAAGAAGCATTCTGAGAAACTGCCGTGTGTTCTGTTAATACATCTCACCGAGTTACAGCTTTCCCCTCAAGAACCCTCTCGCTAAGACTGTTCTTGTGGAATTTGCAAAGTGATATTTGGAAGCCCTTAGAGGGCTATGGTTAAAAAGGAAATATCCACCGTTAAAAACTGGAAAGAAGATTGCTGAGAAACTGCTTTGTGTTCTGTTAATTCATCTCACAGAATTACAGCTTTTCCCTCAGAAGCCTTTCGCTAAGATTGTTCTTGTAGAACTTGCAAAGTGATATTTGGAAGCCCATATAGGGCTACGGTGAAAAAGGAAATATCCTCCGTTAAAAACTGCAAAGAAGCTTTCTGAGAAACTGCTTTATGTTCTGTTAATTCATCTCACAGAATTGCAGTTTACCCTCCAGCAGCCGTTCACTGAGCCTGTTCTTGTGGAATTTGCAATGCGATATTGGAAGCCCATAGAGGGTTATGGTGAAAAAGGATATATCCTAAGATAAAAACCGAAAAGAAGCTTTCTGAGAAACTGCTTTATGTTCTGTTAATTCATCTCACAGAATTACAGTTTACCCTCCAGCAGCCGTTCACTGAGCCTGTTCTTGTGGAATTTGCAATGCGATATTGGAAGCCCATAGAGGGTTATGGCGAAAAAGGATATATCCTAAGATAAAAACCGAAAAGAAGCTTTCTGAGAAAATGCATTGTGTCCTCTTAATTCATCTCACAGAGTTACAGCTTTCCCCTCAAGAAGCCATTCACTAAGACTGTTCCTGTGGAATTTGCAAGGTGATAGTTGAAAGCCCATACAGGGCTACGGAGAAAATGGAAATATGTTGCGTTAAATACTGGAATCTTTCTAGGAAACTGCTTTGTGTTCTCTTAATTCATCTCACAGAGTTACAGCTTTCCCCTCAAGAAGCCTTTCGCTAAGACTGTTCATGTGGAATTTGCAAAGTGATATTTGGAATCCCATAGAGGACTATGGTGAAAAAGGAAATATCCTAAGGTAAAAACTGAAAAGTAGGTTTCTGAGAAAATGTTTTGTGTTATGTTAATTCATCATACAGAGTTACAGTTTTACCCTCAAGAAGCCTTTCTCTAAGACTGCTCTTCTGGAATTTGCAAAGTGATATTTGGAAGCCCATAGTGGGCTTTGCTGTAAAAGGAAATATCCTAAGATAAAAAACGAAAAGAAGGTTTCTGAGAAACCGCTTTGTGTTCTGTTAGTTCATCTCACAGAGTTACAGCTTTCCCATCGAGAATCTTTCGCTAAGACTGTTCTTGTGGAATTTGCAAATATTTTTGGAAGCTCATAGAGGGCTATGCTGAAAAAGGAAATATCCTAAGATAAAAACTGAAAAGAAGCTTTCTGAGAAACTGCTTTGTGTTCTGTTAATTCATCTCAGGGAGTTACGGCTTTCCCTTCAAGAAGTCTTTCACAAAGACTGTTCTTGTGTAATTTGCAAAGTGATATTTGGAAGGCCACAGAGGGCTATGTTGAAAAAGGAAAAATAGTAAGATTAAATCCGAAAAGAAACTTTTTGAGAAACTGCTTTGTGTTCTGATAATTCATCTCAGAGAGTTACAGATTTCCACTCAAGAGGCCGTTCACTAAGACTGTTCTCCTCAAATTTGAAAGTGATATTTAGAATCCCATAGAGGGCTATGGTGAAAAAGGAATTATTTTCCGTTAAAAACTGGAAAGACGCTTTCTGAGAAACTGCTTTGTGTTCTGTTAATTCATCTGACAGAGTTACAACATTTCCCTCTAAAAGCCTTTCGCTAAGACTGTTCTTGTGGAATTTGCAAAGTGATATTTGGAAGCCCATAGTGGACTACGGTGAAAAAGGAAATGTCCTCAGATAAAAACTGGAAAGAAGCTTTCTGTGAAACTGCTTTGTGTTCTATTAATTCATCTCACTGTGTGACAGCTTTCCCCTCAAGAAGCCGTTCCCTAAGACTGTTCTTGTGTAATTTGCAACGTGATATTTGGAATCCCAGAGAGATATGGGGAAAACGGAAATATCTTCCGTTAAAAACTGGAAAGAAGCTTTCTGAGGAACTGCTTTGTGTTCTGTTAATTCATCTCACAGAGTTACAGCTTTCCCTGAAAAAATCCTTTCGCTAAGAGTGTTCTTGTGGAATTTGCAAAGTGATATTTGGAAGCCCGTACAAGGCTATGGTGAAAAAGGAAATATCTTCAGTTAAAAATTGGATAGAAGCTTTCTGAGAAATTGCTTTGTGTTCTCTTAATTCATCTCACAGAGTTACAGCTTTCCCCTCAAGAAGCCGTTCACTAGGACTATTCTTGTGAAATTTTCAAACTGATATTTGGAAACCCTTACAGAGATATGGTGAAAAAGGAAATATCTTCCGTTAAAAACTGGAAAGAAGCTTTCCGAGAAACTGCCGTGAGTTCTGTTCATACATCTCACCGAGTTACAGCTTTCCTCTCAAGAAACCTTTCTCTAAGGCTGTTCTTGTGGAATTTGCAAAGTGATATTTGGAAGCCCATAGTGGGCTATGGTGAAAAAGGAAAAATCTTCGGGTAAAAACTGGAAATAAGCTTTCTGAGAAACTGCTTTGTGTTCTGTTAATTCATCTCACAGAGTTACAACTTTCCCCTCAAGAAGCCGTTCACTAAGACTTTTCTTGTGGAATTTGCAAAGTGATATTTGGAGTCCCATTGAAGGCTATGGTGAAAAAGAAAACATCCTAAGATAAAAACTGAAATGAAGCTTTCTGTGAAACTGCATTGTGTTCTGTAAATTCATCTCACAGAGTTAGAGATTTCCCCTCAAGAAGTCGTTCACTAAGACTGTTCTTGTGAAACTTGCAAAATGATATTTGGAAGCCCATAGAGGGCTATTGTGAAAATGGAAATATCCTAAGATAAAAACCGAAAAGAAACTGTCTGAGAAACTGCTTTGTGTTGTGTTAGTTTATCTCACAGAGTTACAGCTTTCCCCTCAAGAAGTCGTTCACCAAGACTGTTCTTGTGAAATTTGCAAAGTGATATTTGGAAGCTCATAGAAGGCTATGGTGAAAATGAAAATATCTTCCGTTAAAAACTGGAAAGAAGCATTCTGAGAAACTGCCGTGTGTTCTGTTAATACATCTCACCGAGTTACAGCTTTCCCCTCAAGAACCCTCTCGCTAAGACTGTTCTTGTGGAATTTGCAAAGTGATATTTGGAAGCCCTTAGAGGGCTATGGTTAAAAAGGAAATATCCACCGTTAAAAACTGGAAAGAAGATTGCTGAGAAACTGCTTTGTGTTCTGTTAATTCATCTCACAGAATTACAGCTTTTCCCTCAGAAGCCTTTCGCTAAGATTGTTCTTGTAGAACTTGCAAAGTGATATTTGGAAGCCCATATAGGGCTACGGTGAAAAAGGAAATATCCTCCGTTAAAAACTGCAAAGAAGCTTTCTGAGAAACTGCTTTATGTTCTGTTAATTCATCTCACAGAATTGCAGTTTACCCTCCAGCAGCCGTTCACTGAGCCTGTTCTTGTGGAATTTGCAATGCGATATTGGAAGCCCATAGAGGGTTATGGTGAAAAAGGATATATCCTAAGATAAAAACCGAAAAGAAGCTTTCTGAGAAACTGCTTTATGTTCTGTTAATTCATCTCACAGAATTACAGTTTACCCTCCAGCAGCCGTTCACTGAGCCTGTTCTTGTGGAATTTGCAATGCGATATTGGAAGCCCATAGAGGGTTATGGCGAAAAAGGATATATCCTAAGATAAAAACCGAAAAGAAGCTTTCTGAGAAAATGCATTGTGTCCTCTTAATTCATCTCACAGAGTTACAGCTTTCCCCTCAAGAAGCCATTCACTAAGACTGTTCCTGTGGAATTTGCAAGGTGATAGTTGAAAGCCCATACAGGGCTACGGAGAAAATGGAAATATGTTGCGTTAAATACTGGAATCTTTCTAGGAAACTGCTTTGTGTTCTCTTAATTCATCTCACAGAGTTACAGCTTTCCCCTCAAGAAGCCTTTCGCTAAGACTGTTCATGTGGAATTTGCAAAGTGATATTTGGAATCCCATAGAGGACTATGGTGAAAAAGGAAATATCCTAAGGTAAAAACTGAAAAGTAGGTTTCTGAGAAAATGTTTTGTGTTATGTTAATTCATCATACAGAGTTACAGTTTTACCCTCAAGAAGCCTTTCTCTAAGACTGCTCTTCTGGAATTTGCAAAGTGATATTTGGAAGCCCATAGTGGGCTTTGCTGTAAAAGGAAATATCCTAAGATAAAAAACGAAAAGAAGGTTTCTGAGAAACCGCTTTGTGTTCTGTTAGTTCATCTCACAGAGTTACAGCTTTCCCATCGAGAATCTTTCGCTAAGACTGTTCTTGTGGAATTTGCAAATATTTTTGGAAGCTCATAGAGGGCTATGCTGAAAAAGGTAATATCCTAAGATAAAAACTGAAAAGAAGCTTTCTGAGAAACTGCTTTGTGTTCTGTTAATTCATCTCAGGGAGTTACGGCTTTCCCTTCAAGAAGTCTTTCACAAAGACTGTTCTTGTGTAATTTGCAAAGTGATATTTGGAAGGCCACAGAGGGCTATGTTGAAAAAGGAAAAATAGTAAGATTAAATCCGAAAAGAAACTTTTTGAGAAACTGCTTTGTGTTCTGATAATTCATCTCAGAGAGTTACAGATTTCCACTCAAGAGGCCGTTCACTAAGACTGTTCTCCTCAAATTTGAAAGTGATATTTAGAATCCCATAGAGGGCTATGGTGAAAAAGGAATTATTTTCCGTTAAAAACTGGAAAGACGCTTTCTGAGAAACTGCTTTGTGTTCTGTTAATTCATCTGACAGAGTTACAACATTTCCCTCTAAAAGCCTTTCGCTAAGACTGTTCTTGTGGAATTTGCAAAGTGATATTTGGAAGCCCATAGTGGACTACGGTGAAAAAGGAAATGTCCTCAGATAAAAACTGGAAAGAAGCTTTCTGTGAAACTGCTTTGTGTTCTATTAATTCATCTCACTGTGTGACAGCTTTCCCCTCAAGAAGCCGTTCCCTAAGACTGTTCTTGTGTAATTTGCAACGTGATATTTGGAATCCCAGAGAGATATGGGGAAAACGGAAATATCTTCCGTTAAAAACTGGAAAGAAGCTTTCTGAGGAACTGCTTTGTGTTCTGTTAATTCATCTCACAGAGTTACAGCTTTCCCTGAAAAAATCCTTTCGCTAAGAGTGTTCTTGTGGAATTTGCAAAGTGATATTTGGAAGCCCGTACAAGGCTATGGTGAAAAAGGAAATATCTTCAGTTAAAAATTGGATAGAAGCTTTCTGATAAATTGCTTTGTGTTCTCTTAATTCATCTCACAGAGTTACAGCTTTCCCCTCAAGAAGCCGTTCACTAGGACTATTCTTGTGAAATTTTCAAACTGATATTTGGAAACCCTTACAGAGATATGGTGAAAAAGGAAATATCTTCCGTTAAAAACTGGAAAGAAGCTTTCCGAGAAACTGCCGTGAGTTCTGTTCATACATCTCACCGAGTTACAGCTTTCCTCTCAAGAAACCTTTCTCTAAGGCTGTTCTTGTGGAATTTGCAAAGTGATATTTGGAAGCCCATAGTGGGCTATGGTGAAAAAGGAAAAATCTTCGGGTAAAAACTGGAAATAAGCTTTCTGAGAAACTGCTTTGTGTTCTGTTAATTCATCTCACAGAGTTACAACTTTCCCCTCAAGAAGCCGTTCACTAAGACTTTTCTTGTGGAATTTGCAAAGTGATATTTGGAGTCCCATTGAAGGCTATGGTGAAAAAGAAAACATCCTAAGATAAAAACTGAAATGAAGCTTTCTGTGAAACTGCATTGTGTTCTGTAAATTCATCTCACAGAGTTAGAGATTTCCCCTCAAGAAGTCGTTCACTAAGACTGTTCTTGTGAAACTTGCAAAATGATATTTGGAAGCCCATAGAGGGCTATTGTGAAAATGGAAATATCCTAAGATAAAAACCGAAAAGAAACTGTCTGAGAAACTGCTTTGTGTTGTGTTAGTTTATCTCACAGAGTTACAGCTTTCCCCTCAAGAAGTCGTTCACCAAGACTGTTCTTGTGAAATTTGCAAAGTGATATTTGGAAGCTCATAGAAGGCTATGGTGAAAATGAAAATATCTTCCGTTAAAAACTGGAAAGAAGCATTCTGAGAAACTGCCGTGTGTTCTGTTAATACATCTCACCGAGTTACAGCTTTCCCCTCAAGAACCCTCTCGCTAAGACTGTTATTGTGGAATTTGCAAAGTGATATTTGGAAGCCCTTAGAGGGCTATGGTTAAAAAGGAAATATCCACCGTTAAAAACTGGAAAGAAGATTGCTGAGAAACTGCTTTGTGTTCTGTTAATTCATCTCACAGAATTACAGCTTTTCCCTCAGAAGCCTTTCGCTAAGATTGTTCTTGTAGAACTTGCAAAGTGATATTTGGAAGCCCATATAGGGCTACGGTGAAAAAGGAAATATCCTCCGTTAAAAACTGCAAAGAAGCTTTCTGAGAAACTGCTTTATGTTCTGTTAATTCATCTCACAGAATTGCAGTTTACCCTCCAGCAGCCGTTCACTGAGCCTGTTCTTGTGGAATTTGCAATGCGATATTGGAAGCCCATAGAGGGTTATGGTGAAAAAGGATATATCCTAAGATAAAAACCGAAAAGAAGCTTTCTGAGAAACTGCTTTATGTTCTGTTAATTCATCTCACAGAATTACAGTTTACCCTCCAGCAGCCGTTCACTGAGCCTGTTCTTGTGGAATTTGCAATGCGATATTGGAAGCCCATAGAGGGTTATGGCGAAAAAGGATATATCCTAAGATAAAAACCGAAAAGAAGCTTTCTGAGAAAATGCATTGTGTCCTCTTAATTCATCTCACAGAGTTACAGCTTTCCCCTCAAGAAGCCATTCACTAAGACTGTTCCTGTGGAATTTGCAAGGTGATAGTTGAAAGCCCATACAGGGCTACGGAGAAAATGGAAATATGTTGCGTTAAATACTGGAATCTTTCTAGGAAACTGCTTTGTGTTCTCTTAATTCATCTCACAGAGTTACAGCTTTCCCCTCAAGAAGCCTTTCGCTAAGACTGTTCATGTGGAATTTGCAAAGTGATATTTGGAATCCCATAGAGGACCATGGTGAAAAAGGAAATATCCTAAGGTAAAAACTGAAAAGTAGGTTTCTGAGAAAATGTTTTGTGTTATGTTAATTCATCTTACAGAGTTACAGTTTTACCCTCAAGAAGCCTTTCTCTAAGACTGCTCTTCTGGAATTTGCAAAGTGATATTTGGAAGCCCATAGTGGGCTTTGCTGTAAAAGGAAATATCCTAAGATAAAAAACGAAAAGAAGGTTTCTGAGAAACCGCTTTGTGTTCTGTTAGTTCATCTCACAGAGTTACAGCTTTCCCATCGAGAATCCTTTCGCTAAGACTGTTCTTGTGGAATTTGCAAATATTTTTGGAAGCTCATAGAGGGCTATGCTGAAAAAGGAAATATCCTAAGATAAAAACTGAAAAGAAGCTTTCTGAGAAACTGCTTTGTGTTCTGTTAATTCATCTCAGGGAGTTACGGCTTTCCCTTCAAGAAGTCTTTCACAAAGACTGTTCTTGTGTAATTTGCAAAGTGATATTTGGAAGGCCACAGAGGGCTATGTTGAAAAAGGAAAAATAGTAAGATTAAATCCGAAAAGAAACTTTTTGAGAAACTGCTTTGTGTTCTGATAATTCATCTCAGAGAGTTACAGATTTCCACTCAAGAGGCCGTTCACTAAGACTGTTCTCCTCAAATTTGAAAGTGATATTTAGAATCCCATAGAGGGCTATGGTGAAAAAGGAATTATTTTCCGTTAAAAACTGGAAAGACGCTTTCTGAGAAACTGCTTTGTGTTCTGTTAATTCATCTGACAGAGTTACAACATTTCCCTCTAAAAGCCTTTCGCTAAGACTGTTCTTGTGGAATTTGCAAAGTGATATTTGGAAGCCCATAGTGGACTACGGTGAAAAAGGAAATGTCCTCAGATAAAAACTGGAAAGAAGCTTTCTGTGAAACTGCTTTGTGTTCTATTAATTCATCTCACTGTGTGACAGCTTTCCCCTCAAGAAGCCGTTCCCTAAGACTGTTCTTGTGTAATTTGCAACGTGATATTTGGAATCCCAGAGAGATATGGGGAAAACGGAAATATCTTCCGTTAAAAACTGGAAAGAAGCTTTCTGAGGAACTGCTTTGTGTTCTGTTAATTCATCTCACAGAGTTACAGCTTTCCCTGAAAAAATCCTTTCGCTAAGAGTGTTCTTGTGGAATTTGCAAAGTGATATTTGGAAGCCCGTACAAGGCTATGGTGAAAAAGGAAATATCTTCAGTTAAAAATTGGATAGAAGCTTTCTGAGAAATTGCTTTGTGTTCTCTTAATTCATCTCACAGAGTTACAGCTTTCCCCTCAAGAAGCCGTTCACTAGGACTATTCTTGTGAAATTTTCAAACTGATATTTGGAAACCCTTACAGAGATATGGTGAAAAAGGAAATATCTTCCGTTAAAAACTGGAAAGAAGCTTTCCGAGAAACTGCCGTGAGTTCTGTTCATACATCTCACCGAGTTACAGCTTTCCTCTCAAGAAACCTTTCTCTAAGGCTGTTCTTGTGGAATTTGCAAAGTGATATTTGGAAGCCCATAGTGGGCTATGGTGAAAAAGGAAAAATCTTCGGGTAAAAACTGGAAATAAGCTTTCTGAGAAACTGCTTTGTGTTCTGTTAATTCATCTCACAGAGTTACAACTTTCCCCTCAAGAAGCCGTTCACTAAGACTTTTCTTGTGGAATTTGCAAAGTGATATTTGGAGTCCCATTGAAGGCTATGGTGAAAAAGAAAACATCCTAAGATAAAAACTGAAATGAAGCTTTCTGTGAAACTGCATTGTGTTCTGTAAATTCATCTCACAGAGTTAGAGATTTCCCCTCAAGAAGTCGTTCACTAAGACTGTTCTTGTGAAACTTGCAAAATGATATTTGGAAGCCCATAGAGGGCTATTGTGAAAATGGAAATATCCTAAGATAAAAACCGAAAAGAAACTGTCTGAGAAACTGCTTTGTGTTGTGTTAGTTTATCTCACAGAGTTACAGCTTTCCCCTCAAGAAGTCGTTCACCAAGACTGTTCTTGTGAAATTTGCAAAGTGATATTTGGAAGCTCATAGAAGGCTATGGTGAAAATGAAAATATCTTCCGTTAAAAACTGGAAAGAAGCATTCTGAGAAACTGCCGTGTGTTCTGTTAATACATCTCACCGAGTTACAGCTTTCCCCTCAAGAACCCTCTCGCTAAGACTGTTCTTGTGGAATTTGCAAAGTGATATTTGGAAGCCCTTAGAGGGCTATGGTTAAAAAGGAAATATCCACCGTTAAAAACTGGAAAGAAGATTGCTGAGAAACTGCTTTGTGTTCTGTTAATTCATCTCACAGAATTACAGCTTTTCCCTCAGAAGCCTTTCGCTAAGATTGTTCTTGTAGAACTTGCAAAGTGATATTTGGAAGCCCATATAGGGCTACGGTGAAAAAGGAAATATCCTCCGTTAAAAACTGCAAAGAAGCTTTCTGAGAAACTGCTTTATGTTCTGTTAATTCATCTCACAGAATTGCAGTTTACCCTCCAGCAGCCGTTCACTGAGCCTGTTCTTGTGGAATTTGCAATGCGATA
>NW_027328216.1:0-46177 GCF_047675955.1 Chlorocebus sabaeus
CCTTTGCCAATTCCACAAGAACAGCCTTAGCGAAAGGCTGCTTGAAGGGAAAGATGTAACTCTGTGAGATGAATTCAGAGAACACAGAGCAGTTTCTCAGAAAGCTTCTTTCCAGTTTTGAACGGAAGATATTTCCTTTTTCCCCATAGCCCTCTATGGGCTTCCAAATATCCCGTTGCCAATTCCACAAGAACAGCCTTAGCGAAAGGCTGCATGAAGGGAAACATGTAACTCTGTGAGATGAATTCACAGAACACAGAGCAGTTTCTCAGAAAGCTTCTTTCCAGTTTTGAACGGAAGATATTTCCTTTTTCCCCATAGCCCTCTATGGGCTTCCAAATATCCCTTTGCCAATTCCGCAAGAACAGCCTTAGCGAAAGGCTGCTTGAAGGGAAAGATGTAACTCTGTGAGATGAATTCACAGAACTCAGAGCAGTTTCTCAGAAAGCTTCTTATCAGTTTTGAACGGAAGATATTTCCTTTTTCACCATAGCCCTCTATGGGCTTCCAAATATCCCTTTGCCAATTCCACAAGAACATCCTTAGCGAAAGGCTGCTTGAAGGGAAAGATGTAACTCTGTGAGATGAATTCACAGAACACAGAGCAGTTTCTCAGAAAGCTTCTTTCCAGTTTTGAACGGAAGATATTTCCTTTTTCACCATAGCCCTCTATGGGCTTCCAAATATCCCTTTGCCAATTCCACAAGAACAGCCTTAGCGAAAGGCTGCTTGAAGGGAAAGATGTAACTCTGTGAGATGAATTCACAGAACACAGAGCAGTTTCTCAGAAATCTTCTTTCCAGTTTTGAACGGAAGATATTTCCTTTTTCACCGTAGCCCTCTATAGGCTTCCAAATATCCCTTTGCCAATTCCACAAGAACAGCCTTAGCGAAAGGCTTCTTGAAGGGAAAGATGTAACTCTGTGAGATGAATTCACAGAACACAGAGCAGTTTCTCAGAAAGCTTCTTTCCAGTTTTGAACGGAAGATACTTCCTTTTTCACTGTAGCCCACTAAGGGCTTCCAAATATCCCTTTGCCAATTCCACAAGAACAGCCTTAGCGAAAGGCTTCTTGAAGGGAAAGATGTAACTCTGTGAGATGAATTCACAGAACACAGAGCAGTTTCTCAGAAAGCTTCTTTCCAGTTTTGAACGGAAGATATTTCCTTTTTCCCCATAGCCCTCTACGGGCTTCCAAATATCCCTTTGCCAATTCCACAAGAACAGCCTTAGCGAAAGGCTGCTTGAAGGGAAAGATGTAACTCTGTGAGATGAATTCACAGAACACAGAGCAGTTTCTCAGAAAGCTTCTTTCCAGTTTTGAACGGAAGATATTTCCGTTTTCACCATAGCCCTCTACGGGCTTCCAAATATCCCTTTGCCAATTCCACAAGAACAGCCTTAGCGAAAGGCTGCTTGAAGGGAAAGATGTAACTCGGTGAGATGAATTCACAGAACACAGAGCAGTTTCTCAGAAAGCTTCTTTCCAGTTTTGAACGGAAGATATTTCCTTTTTCCCCATAGCCCTCTATGGGCTTCCAAATATCCCGTTGCCAATTCCACAAGAACAGCCTTAGCGAAAGGCTGCATGAAGGGAAACATGTAACTCTGTGAGATGAATTCACAGAACACAGAGCAGTTTCTCAGAAAGCTTCTTTCCAGTTTTGAACGGAAGATATTTCCTTTTTCCCCATAGCCCTCTATGGGCTTCCAAATATCCCTTTGCCAATTCCACAAGAACAGCCTTAGCGAAAGGCTGCTTGAAGGGAAAGATGTAACTCTGTGAGATGAATTCACAGAACACAGAGCAGTTTCTCAGAAAGCTTCTTATCAGTTTTGAACGGAAGATATTTCCTTTTTCACCATAGCCCTCTATGGGCTTCCAAATATCCCTTTGCCAATTCCACAAGAACATCCTTAGCGAAAGGCTGCTTGAAGGGAAAGATGTAACTCTGTGAGATGAATTCACAGAACACAGAGCAGTTTCTCAGAAAGCTTCTTTCCAGTTTTGAACGGAAGATATTTCCTTTTTCACCATAGCCCTCTATGGGCTTCCAAATATCCCTTTGCCAATTCCAGAAGAACAGCCTTAGCGAAAGGCTGCTTGAAGGGAAAGATGTAACTCTGTGAGATGAATTCACAGAACACAGAGCAGTTTCTCAGAAATCTTCTTTCCAGTTTTGAACGGAAGATATTTCCTTTTTCACCGTAGCCCTCTATGGGCTTCCAAATAGCCCTTTGCCAATTCCGCAAGAACAGCCTTAGCGAAAGGCTGCTTGAAGGGAAACATGTAACTCTGTGAGATGAATTCACAGAACACAGAGCAGTTTCTCAGAAAGCTTCTTTCCAGTTTTCAACGGAAGATATTTCCTTTTTCACTGTATCCCTCTATGGGCTTCCAAATATCCCTTTGCCAATTCCACAAGAACAGCCTTAGCGAAAGGCTGCTTGAAGGGAAAGATGTAACTCTGTGACATGAATTCACAGAACACAGAGCAGTTTCTCAGAAATCTTCTTTCCAGTTTTGAACGGAAGATATTTCCTTTTTCCCCATAGCCCTCTATGGGCTTCCAAATATCCCTTTGCCAATTCCACAAGAACAGCCTTAGCGAAAGGCTTCTTGAAGGGAAAGATGTAACTCTGTGAGATGAATTCACAGAACACAGAGCAGTTTCTCAGAAAGCTTCTTTCCAGTTTTGAACGGAAGATATTTCCTTTTTCACTGTAGCCCTCTATGGGCTTCCAAATATCCCTTTGCCAATTCCACAAGAACAGCCTTAGCGAAAGGCTTCTTGAAGGGAAAGATGTAACTCTGTGAGATGAATTCACAGAACACAGAGAAGTTTCTCAGAAAGCTTCTTTCCAGTTTTGAACGGAAGATATTTCCTTTTTCCCCATAGCCCTCTATGGGCTTCCAAATATCCCTTTGCCAATTCCACAAGAACAGCCTTAGCGAAAGGCTGCTTGAAGGGAAAGATGTAACTCTGTGAGATGAATTCACAGAACACAGAGCAGTTTCTCAGAAAGCTTCTTTCCAGTTTTGAACGGAAGATATTTCCTTTTTCACCATAGCCCTCTATGGGCTTCCAAATATCCCTTTGCCAATTCCACAAGAACAGCCTTAGCGAAAGGCTGCTTGAAGGGAAAGATGTAACTCTGTGAGATGAATTCACAGAACACAGAGCAGTTTCTCAGAAATCTTCTTTCCAGTTTTGAACGGAAGATATTTCCTTTTTCACCATAGCCCTCTATAGGCTTCCGAATATCCCTTTGCCAATTCCACAAGAACAGCCTTAGCGAAAGGCTTCTTGAAGGGAAAGATGTAACTCTGTGAGATGAATTCACAGAACACAGAGCAGTTTCTCAGAAAGCTTCTTTCCAGTTTTGAACGGAAGATACTTCCCTTTTCACTGTAGCCCACTAAGGGCTTCCAAATATCCCTTTGCCAATTCCACAAGAACAGCCTTAGCGAAAGGCTTCTTGAAGGGAAAGATGTAACTCTGTGAGATGAATTCACAGAACACAGAGCAGTTTCTCAGAAAGCTTCTTTCCAGTTTTGAACGGAAGATATTTCCTTTTTCCCCATAGCCCTCTACGGGCTTCCAAATATCCCTTTGCCAATTCCACAAGAACAGCCTTAGCGAAAGGCTGCTTGAAGGGAAAGATGTAACTCTGTGAGGTGAATTCACAGAACACAGAGCAGTTTCTCAGAAAGCTTCTTTCCAGTTTTGAACGGAAGATATTTCCGTTTTCACCATAGCCCTCTACGGGCTTCCAAATATCCCTTTGCCAATTCCACAAGAACAGCCTTAGCGAAAGGCTGCTTGAAGGGAAAGATGTAACTCGGTGAGATGAATTCACAGAACACAGAGCAGTTTCTCAGAAAGCTTCTTTCCAGTTTTGAACGGAAGATATTTCCTTTTTCCCCATAGCCCTCTATGGGCTTCCAAATATCCCGTTGCCAATTCCACAAGAACAGCCTTAGCGAAAGGCTGCATGAAGGGAAAGATGTAACTCTGTGAGATGAATTCACAGAACACAGAGCAGTTTCTCAGAAAGCTTCTTTCCAGTTTTGAACGGAAGATATTTCCTTTTTCACCGTAGCCCTCTATGGGCTTCCAAATATCCCTTTGCCAATTCCACAAGAACAGCCTTAGCGAAAGGCTGCTTGAAGGGAAACATGTAACTCTGTGAGATGAATTCACAGAACACAGAGCAGTTTCTCAGAAAGCTTCTTTCCAGTTTTCAACGGAAGATATTTCCTTTTTCACTGTATCCCTCTATGGGCTTCCAAATATCCCTTTGCCAATTCCACAAGAACAGCCTTAGCGAAAGGCTGCTTGAAGGGAAAGATGTAACTCTGTGACATGAATTCACAGAACACAGAGCAGTTTCTCAGAAATCTTCTTTCCAGTTTTGAACGGAAGATATTTCCTTTTTCCCCATAGCCCTCTATGGGCTTCCAAATATCCCTTTGCCAATTCCACAAGAACAGCCTTAGCGAAAGGCTTCTTGAAGGGAAAGATGTAACTCTGTGAGATGAATTCACAGAACACAGAGCAGTTTCTCAGAAAGCTTCTTTCCAGTTTTGAACGGAAGATATTTCCTTTTTCACTGTAGCCCTCTATGGGCTTCCAAATATCCCTTTGCCAATTCCACAAGAACAGCCTTAGCGAAAGGCTTCTTGAAGGGAAAGATGTAACTCTGTGAGATGAATTCACAGAACACAGAGAAGTTTCTCAGAAAGCTTCTTTCCAGTTTTGAACGGAAGATATTTCCTTTTTCCCCATAGCCCTCTATGGGCTTCCAAATATCCCTTTGCCAATTCCACAAGAACAGCCTTAGCGAAAGGCTGCTTGAAGGGAAAGATGTAACTCTGTGAGATGAATTCACAGAACACAGAGAAGTTTCTCAGAAAGCTTCTTTCCAGTTTTGAACGGAAGATATTTCCTTTTTCCCCATAGCCCTCTATGGGCTTCCAAATATCCCTTTGCCAATTCCACAAGAACAGCCTTAGCTAAAGGCTTCTTGAAGAGAAAGATGTAACTCTGTGAGATGAATTCACAGAACACAGAGCAGTTTCTCAGAAAGCTTCTTTCCAGTTTTGAACGGAAGATATTTCCTTTTTCACTGTAGCCCTCTATGGGCTTCCAAATATCCCTTTGCCAATTCCACAAGAACAGCCTTAGCGAAAGGCTTCTTGAATTGAAAGATGTAACTCTGTGAGATGAATTCACAGAACACAGAGAAGTTTCTCAGAAAGCTTCTTTCCAGTTTTGAACGGAAGATATTTCCTTTTTCCCCATAGCCCTCTATGGGCTTCCAAATATCCCTTTGCCAATTCCACAAGAACAGCCTTAGCGAAAGGCTGCTTGAAGGGAAAGATGTAACTCTGTGAGATGAATTCACAGAACACAGAGCAGTTTCTCAGAAAGCTTCTTTCCAGTTTTGAACGGAAGATATTTCCTTTTTCAACGTAGCCCTCTATGGGCTTCCAAATATCCCTTTGCCAATTCCACAAGAACAGCCTTAGCGAAAGGCTTCTTGAAGGGAAAGATGTAACTCTGTGAGATGAATTCACAGAACACAGAGCAGTTTCTCAGAAAGCTTCTTTCCAGTTTTGAACGGAAGATATTTCCTTTTTCACCATAGCCCTCTATGGGCTTCCAAATATCCCTTTGCCAATTCCACAAGAACAGCCTTAGCTAAAGGCTGCTTGAAGGGAAAGATGTAACTCGGTGAGATGAATTCACAGAACAGAGAGCAGTTTCTCAGAAATCTTCTTTCCAGTTTTGAACGGAAGATATTTCCTTTTTCACCGTAGCCCTCTATGGGCTTCCAAATATCCCTTTGCCAATTCCACAAGAACAGCCTTAGCGAAAGGCTTCTTGAAGGGAAAGATGTAACTCTGTGAGATGAATTCAGAGAACACAGAGCAGTTTCTCAGAAAGCTTCTTTCCAGTTTTGAACGGAAGATATTTCCTTTTTCACTGTAGCCCTCTATGGGCTTCCAAATATCCCTTTGCCAATTCCACAAGAACAGGCTTAGCGAAAGGCTTCTTGAAGGGAAAGATGTAACTCTGTGAGATGAATTCACAGAACACAGAGAAGTTTCTCAGAAAGCTTCTTTCCAGTTTTGAACGGAAGTTATTTCCTTTTTCCCCATAGCCCTCTATGGGCTTCCAAATATCCCTTTGCCAATTCCACAAGAACAGCCTTAGCGAAAGGCTGCTTGAAGGGAAAGATGTAAGTCTGTGAGATGAATTCACAGAACACAGAGCAGTTTCTCAGAAATCTTCTTTCCAGTTTTGAACGGAAGATATTTCCTTTTTCACTGTAGCCCTCTAAGGGCTTCCAAATATCCCTTTGCCAATTCCACAAGAACAGCCTTAGCGAAAGGCTTCTTGAAGGGAAAGATGTAACTCTGTGAGATGAATTCACAGAACACAGAGCAGTTTCTCAGACAGCTTCTTTCCAGTTTTGAACGGAAGATATTTCCTTTTTCCCCATAGCCCTCTATGGGCGTCCAAATATCCCTTTGCCAATTCCACAAGAACAGCCTTAGCGAAAGGCTGCTTGAAGGGAAAGATGTAACTCTGTGAGATGAATTCACAGAACACAGAGCAGTTTCTCAGAAACCTTCTTTCCAGTTTTGAACGGAAGATATTACCTTTTTCACCGTAGCCCTCTATGGGCTTCCAAATATCCCTTTGCCAATTCCACAAGAACAGCCTTAGCGAAAGGCTGCTTGAAGGGAAAGATGTAACTCTGTGAGATGAATTCACAGAACACAGAGCAGTTTCTCAGAAAGCTTCTTTCCAGTTTTGAACGGAAGATATTTCCTTTTTCCCCATAGCCCTCTATGGCTTCCAAATATCCCGTTGCCAATTCCACAAGAACAGCCTTAGCGAAAGGCTGCTTGAAGGGAAACATGTAACTCTGTGAGATGAATTCACAGAACACAGAGCAGTTTCTCAGAAAGCTTCTTTCCAGTTTTGAACGGAAGATATTTCCTTTTTCCCCATAGCCCTCTATGAGCTTCCAAATATCCCTTTGCCAATTCCACAAGAACAGCCTTAGCGAAAGGCTGCTTGAAGGGAAAGATGTAACTCTGTGAGATGAATTCACAGAACACAGAGCAGTTTCTCAGAAAGCTTCTTTCCTGTTTTGAACGGAAGATATTTCCTTTTTCACCATAGCCCTCTATGGGCTTCCAAATATCCCTTTGCCAATTCCACAAGAACATCCTTAGCGAAAGGCGGCTTGTAGGTAAAGATGTAACTCTGTGAGATGAATTCACAGAACACAGAGCAGTTTCTCAGAAAGCTTCTTTCCAGTTTTGAACGGAAGATATTTCCTTTTTCACCATAGCCATCTATGGGCTTCCAAATATCCCTTTGCCAATTCCACAAGAACAGCCTTAGCGAAAGGCTGCTTGAAGGGAAAGATGTAACTCTGTGAGATGAATTCACAGAACACAGAGCAGTTTCTCAGAAAGCTTCTTTCCAGTTTTGAACGGAAGATATTTCCTTTTTCACTGTAGCCCTCTATGGGCTTCCAAATATCCCTTTGCCAATTCCACAAGAACAGCCTTAGCGAAAGGCTAATTGAAGGGAAAGATGTAACTCTGTGAGATGAATTCACAGAACACAGAGCAGTTTCTCAGAAAGCTTCTTTCCAGTTTTGAACGGAAGGTATTTCCTTTTTCACTGTAGCCCTCTACGGGCTTCCAAATATCCCTTTGCCAATTCCACAAGAACAGCCTTAGCGAAAGGCTGCTTGAAGGGAAAGATGTAACTCTGTGAGATGAATTCACAGAACACAGAGCAGTTTCTCAGAAAGCTTCTTTCCAGTTTTGAACGGAAGATATTTCCTTTTTCACCATAGCCCTCTATGGGCTTCCAAATATCCCTTTGCCAATTCCACAAGAACAGCCTTAGCGAAAGGCTGCTTGAAGGGAAACATGTAACTCTGTGAGATGAATTCACAGAACACAGAGCAGTTTCTCAGAAATCTTCTTTCCAGGTTTGAACGGAAGATATTTCCTTTTTCACCATAGCCCTCTATGGGCTTCCAAATATCCCTTTGCCAATTCCACAAGAACAACCTTAGCGAAAGGCTTCTTGAAGGGAAAGATGTAACTCTGTGAGATGAATTCACAGAACACAGAGCAGTTTCTCAGAAATCTTCTTTCCAGTTTTGAACGGAAGATATTTCCTTTTTCACTGTAGCCCTCTAAGGGCTTCCAAATATCCCTTTGCCAATTCCACAAGAACAGCCTTAGCGAAAGGCTTCTTGAAGGGAAAGATGTAACTCTGTGAGATGAATTCACAGAACACAGAGCAGTTTCTCAGAAAGCTTCTTTCCAGTTTTGAACGGAAGATATTTCCTTTTTCCCCATAGCCCTCTATGGGCGTCCAAATATCCCTTTGCCAATTCCACAAGAACAGCCTTAGCGAAAGGCTGCTTGAAGGGAAAGATGTAACTCTGTGAGATGAATTCACAGAACACAGAGCAGTTTCTCAGAAAGCTTCTTTCCAGTTTTGAACGGAAGATATTTCCTTTTTCAGCATAGCCCTCTATGGGCTTCCAAATATCCCTTTGCCAATTCCACAAGAACAGCCTTAGCTAAAGGCTGCTTGAAGGGAAAGATGTAACTCTGTGAGATGAATTCACAGAACACAGAGCAGTTTCTCAGAAACCTTCTTTCCAGTTTTGAACGGAAGATATTTCCTTTTTCACCGTAGCCCTCTATGGGCTTCCAAATATCCCTTTGCCAATTCCACAAGAACAGCCTTAGCGAAAGGCTGCTTGAAGGGAAAGATGTAACTCTGTGAGATGAATTCACAGAACACAGAGCAGTTTCTCAGAAAGCTTCTTTCCAGTTTTGAACGGAAGATATTTCCTTTTTCCCCATAGCCCTCTATGGCTTCCAAATATCCCGTTGCCAATTCCACAAGAACAGCCTTAGCGAAAGGCTGCTTGAAGGGAAACATGTAACTCTGTGAGATGAATTCACAGAACACAGAGCAGTTTCTCAGAAAGCTTCTTTCCAGTTTTGAACGGAAGATATTTCCTTTTTCCCCATAGCCCTCTATGAGCTTCCAAATATCCCTTTGCCAATTCCACAAGAACAGCCTTAGCGAAAGGCTGCTTGAAGGGAAAGATGTAACTCTGTGAGATGAATTCACAGAACACAGAGCAGTTTCTCAGAAAGCTTCTTTCCTGTTTTGAACGGAAGATATTTCCTTTTTCACCATAGCCTTCTATGGGCTTCCAAATATCCCTTTGCCAATTCCACAAGAACATCCTTAGCGAAAGGCTGCTTGTAGGTAAAGATGTAACTCTGTGAGATGAATTCACAGAACACAGAGCAGTTTCTCAGAAAGCTTCTTTCCAGTTTTGAACGGATGATATTTCCTTTTTCACCATAGCCATCTATGGGCTTCCAAATATCCCTTTGCCAATTCCACAAGAACAGCCTTAGCGAAAGGCTGCTTGAAGGGAAAGATGTAACTCTGTGAGATGAATTCACAGAACACAGAGCAGTTTCTCAGAAAGCTTCTTTCCAGTTTTGAACGGAAGATATTTCCTTTTTCACTGTAGCCCTCTATGGGCTTCCAAATATCCCTTTGCCAATTCCACAAGAACAGCCTTAGCGAAAGGCTAATTGAAGGGAAAGATGTAACTCTGTGAGATGAATTCACAGAACACAGAGCAGTTTCTCAGAAAGCTTCTTTCCAGTTTTGAACGGAAGGTATTTCCTTTTTCACTGTAGCCCTCTACGGGCTTCCAAATATCCCTTTGCCAATTCCACAAGAACAGCCTTAGCGAAAGGCTGCTTGAAGGGAAAGATGTAACTCTGTGAGATGAATTCACAGAACACAGAGCAGTTTCTCAGAAAGCTTCTTTCCAGTTTTGAACGGAAGATATTTCCTTTTTCACCGTAGCCCTCTATGGGCTTCCAAATATCCCTTTGCCAATTCCACAAGAACAGCCTTAGCGAAAGGCTGCTTGAAGGGAAAGATGTAACTCTGTGAGATGAATTCACAGAACACAGAGCAGTTTCTCAGAAAGCTTCTTTCCAGTTTTGAACAGAAGATATTTCCTTTTTCCCCATAGCCCTCTATGGCTTCCAAATATCCCGTTGCCAATTCCACAAGAACAGCCTTAGCGAAAGGCTGCTTGAAGGGAAACATGTAACTCTGTGAGATGAATTCACAGAACACAGAGCAGTTTCTCAGAAAGCTTCTTTCCAGTTTTGAACGGAAGACACTTCCTTTTTCACTGTAGCCCTCTATGAGCTTCCAAATATCCCTTTGCCAATTCCACAAGAACAGCCTTAGCGAAAGGCTTCTTGAAGGGAAAGATGTAACTCTGTCAGATGAATTCACGGAACACAGAGCAGTTTCTCAGAAAGCTTCTTTCCAGTTTTGAACGGAAAATATTTCCTTTTTCACCATAGCCCTCTACGGGCTTCCAAATATCCCTTTGCCAATTCCACAAGAACAGCCTTAGCGAAAGGCTTCTTGAAGGGAAAGATGTAACTCTGTGAGATGAATTCACAGAACACAGAGCAGTTTCTCAGAAAGCTTCTTTCCAGTTTTGAACGCAAGATATTTCCTTTTTCACTGTAGCCCTCTATGGGCTTCCAAATATCCCTTTGCCAATTCCACAAGAACAGCCTTAGCGAAAGGCTTCTTGAAGGGAAAGATATAACTCTGTGAGATGAATTCACAGAACACAGAACAGTTTCTCAGAAAGCTTCTTTCCAGTTTTGAACGCAAGATATTTCCTTTTTCACCATAGCCCTCTACGGGCTTCCAAATATCCCTTTGCCAATTCCACAAGAACAGCCTTAGCTAAAGGCTGCTTGAAGGGAAAGATGTAACTCTGTGAGATGAATTCACAGAACACAGAGCAGTTTCTCAGAAAGCTTCTTTCCAGTTTTGAACGGAAGATATTTCCTTTTTCCCCATAGCCCTCTATGGGCTTCCAAATATCCCTTTGCTAATTCCACAAGAACAGCCTTAGCGAAAGGCTGCTTGAAGGGAAACATGTAACTCTGTGAGATGAATTCACAGAACACAGAGCAGTTTCTCAGAAAGCTTCTTTCCAGTTTTGAACGGAAGATATTTCCTTTTTCACCATAGCCCTCTATGGGTTTCCAAATATCCCGTTGCCAATTCCACAAGAACAGCCTTAGCGAAAGGCTGCTTGAAGGGAAAGATGTAACTCTGTGAGATGAATTCACAGAACACAGAGCAGTATCTCAGAAAGCTTCTTTCCTGTTTTGAACGGAAGATATTTCCTTTTCAACAATAGCCCTCTATGGGCTTCCAAATATCCCTTTGCCAATTCCACAAGAACAGCCTTAGCGAAAGGCTGCTTAAAGGGAAAGATGTAACTCTGTGAGATGAATTCACAGAACACAGAGCAGTTTCTCAGAAAGCTTCTTTCCAGTTTTGAACGGAAGATATTTCCTTTTTCCCCATAGCCCTCTATGGGCTTCCAAATATCCCTTTGCCAATTCCACAAGAACAGCCTTAGCGAAAGGCTGCATGAAGGGAAACATGTAACTCTGTGAGATGAATTCACAGAACACAGAGCAGTTTCTCAGAAAGCTTCTTTCCAGTTTTGAACGGAAGATATTTCCTTTTTCCCCATAGCCCTCTATGGGCTTCCAAGTATCCCTTTGCCAATTCCACAAGAACAGCCTTAGCGAAAGGCTGCATGAAGGGAAACATGTAACTCTGTGAGATGAATTCACAGAACACAGAGCAGTTTCTCAGAAAGCTTCTTTCCAGTTTTGAACGGAAGATATTTCCTTTTTCCCCATAGCCCTCTATGGGCTTCCAAGTATCCCTTTGCCAATTCCACAAGAACAGCCTTAGCGAAAGGCTGCTTGAAGGGAAAGATGTAACTCTGTGAGATGAATTCACAGAACACAGAGCAGTTTCTCAGAAAGCTTCTTTCCAGTTTTGAACGGAAGATATTTCCTTTTTCACCATAGCCCTCTAAGGGCTTCCAAATATCCCTTTGCCAATTCCACAAGAACATCCTTAGTGAAAGGCTGCTTGAAGGGAAACATGTAACTCTGTGAGATGAATTCACAGAACACAGAGCAGTTTCTCAGAAAGCTTCTTTCCAGTTTTGAACGGAAGATATTTCCTTTTTCACCATAGCCCTCTATGGGCTTCCAAATATCCCTTTGCCAATTCCACAAGAACAGCCTTAGCTAAAGGCTGCTTGAAGGGAAAGATGTAACTCGGTGAGATGAATTCACAGAACAGAGAGCAGTTTCTCAGAAATCTTCTTTCCACTTTTGACGGAAGATATTTCCTTTTTCACCGTAGCCCTCTATGGGCTTCCAAATATCCCTTTGCCAATTCCACAAGAACAGCCTTAGCGAAAGGCTTCTTGAAGGGAAAGATGTAACTCTGTGAGATGAATTCACAGAACACAGAGCAGTTTCTCAGAAAGCTTCTTTCCAGTTTTGAACGGAAGATATTTCCTTTTTCACTGTAGCCCTCTATGGGCTTCCAAATATCCCTTTGCCAATTCCACAAGAACAGGCTTAGCGAAAGGCTTCTTGAAGGGAAAGATGTAACTCTGTGAGATGAATTCACAGAACACAGAGAAGTTTCTCAGAAAGCTTCTTTCCAGTTTTGAACGGAAGATATTTCCTTTTTCCCCATAGCCCTCTATGGGCTTCCAAATATCCCTTTGCCAATTCCACAAGAACAGCCTTAGGGAAAGGCTGCTTGAAGGGAAAGATGTAACTCTGTGAGATGAATTCACAGAACACAGAGCAGTTTCTCAGAAAGCTTCTTTCCAGTTTTGAACGGAAGATAATTCCTTTTTCCCCATAGCCCTCTACGGGCTTCCAAATATCCCTTTGCCAATTCCACAAGAACAGCCTTAGCGAAAGGCTGCTTGAAGGGAAAGATGTAACTCTGTGAGATGAATTCACAGAACACAGAGCAGTTTCTCAGAATGCTTCTTTCCAGTTTTGAGCGGAAGATATTTCCTTTTTCACCATAGCCCTCTATGGGCTTCCAAATATCCCTTTGCCAATTCCACAAGAACAGCCTTAGCGAAAGGCTGCTTGAAGGGAAAGATGTAACTCTGTGAGATGAATTCACAGAACACAGAGCATTTTCACAGAAATCTTCTTTCCAGTTTTGAACGGAAGATATTTCCTTTTTCACCGTAGCCCTCAATGGGCTTCCAAATATCCCTTTGCCAATTCCACAAGAACAGCCTTAGCGAAAGGCTTCTTGAAGGGAAAGATGTAACTCTGTGAGATGAATTCACAGAACACAGAGCAGTTTCTCAGAAAGCTTCTTTCCAGTTTTGAACGGAAGATATTTCCTTTTTCACTGTAGCCCTCTATGGGCTTCCAAATATCCCTTTGCCAATTCCACAAGAACAGGCTTAGCGAAAGGCTTCTTGAAGGGAAAGATGTAACTCTGTGAGATGAATCCACAGAACACAGAGAAGTTTCTCAGAAAGCTTCTTTCCAGTTTTGAACGGAAGATATTTCCTTTTTCCCCATAGCCCTCTATGGGCTTCCAAATATCCCTTTGCCAATTCCACAAGAACAGCCTTAGGGAAAGGCTGCTTGAAGGGAAAGATGTAACTCTGTGAGATGAATTCACAGAACACAGAGCAGTTTCTCAGAAAGCTTCTTTCCAGTTTTGAACGGAAGATATTTCCTTTTTCCCCATAGCCCTCTACGGGCTTCCAAATATCCCTTTGCCAATTCCACAAGAACAGCCTTAGCGAAAGGCTGCTTGAAGGGAAAGATGTAACTCTGTGAGATGAATTCACAGAACACAGAGCAGTTTCTCAGAAAGCTTCTTTCCAGTTTTGAGCGGAAGATATTTCCTTTTTCACCATAGCCCTCTATGGGCTTCCAAATATCCCTTTGCCAATTCCACAAGAACAGCCTTAGCGAAAGGCTGCTTGAAGGGAAAGATGTAACTCTGTGAGATGAATTCACAGAACACAGAGCATTTTCTCAGAAATCTTCTTTCCAGTTTTGAACGGAAGATATTTCCTTTTTCACCGTAGCCCTCAATGGGCTTCCAAATATCCCTTTGCCAATTCCACAAGAACAGCCTTAGCGAAAGGCTTCTTGAAGGGAAAGATGTAACTCTGTGAGATGAATTCACAGAACACAGAGCAGTTTCTGAGAAAGCTTCTTTCCAGTTTTGAACGGAAGATATTTCCTTTTTCACTGTAGCCCTCTATGGGCTTCCAAATATCCCTTTGCCAATTCCACAAGAACAGCCTTAGCAAAAGGCTTCTTGAAGGGAAAGATGTAACTCTGTGAGATGAATTCACAGAACACAGAGCAGTTTCTCAGAAAGCTTCTTTCCAGTTTTGAACGGAAGATATTTCCTTTTTCCCCATAGCCCTCTAAGGGCTTCAAAATATCCCTTTGCCAATTCCACAAGAACAGCCTTAGCGAAAGGCTGCTTGAAGGGAAAGATGTAACTCTGTGAGATGAATTCACAGAACACAGAGAAGTTTCTCAGAAAGCTTCTTTCCAGTTTTGAACGGAAGATATTTCCTTTTTCCCCATAGCCCTCTATGGGCTTCCAAATATCCCTTTGCCAATTCCACAAGAACAGCCTTAGCGAAAGGCTTCTTGAAGGGAAAGATGTAACTCTGTGAGATGAATTCACAGAACACAGAGCAGTTTCTCAGAAAGCTTCTTTCCAGTTTTGAACGGAAGATATTTCCTTTTTCACTGTAGCCCTCTATGGGCTTCCAAATATCCCTTTGCCAATTCCACAAGAACAGCCTTAGCGAAAGGCTTCTTGAATTGAAAGATGTAACTCTGTGAGATGAATTCACAGAACACAGAGAAGTTTCTCAGAAAGCTTCTTTCCAGTTTTGAACGGAAGATATTTCCTTTTTCCCCATAGCCCTCTATGGGCTTCCAAATATCCCTTTGCCAATTCCACAAGAACAGCCTTAGCGAAAGGCTGCTTGAAGGGAAAGATGTAACTCTGTGAGATGAATTCACAGAACACAGAGCAGTTTCTCAGAAAGCTTCTTTCCAGTTTTGAACGGAAGATATTTCCTTTTTCCCCATAGCCCTCTACGGGCTTCCAAATATCCCTTTGCCAATTCCACAAGAACAGCCTTAGCGAAAGGCTGCTTGAAGGGAAAGATGTAACTCTGTGAGATGAATTCACAGAACACAGAGCAGTTTCCCAGAAAGCTTCTTTCCAGTTTTGAGCGGAAGATATTTCCTTTTTCACCATAGCCCTCTATGGGCTTCCAAATATCCCTTTGCCAATTCCACAAGAACAGCCTTAGCGAAAGGCTGCTTGAAGGGAAAGATGTAACTCGGTGAGATGAATTCACAGAACAGAGAGCAGTTTCTCAGAAATCTTCTTTCCAGTTTTGAACGGAAGATATTTCCTTTTTCACCGTAGCCCTCTATGGGCTTCCAAATATCCCTTTGCCAATTCCACAAGAACAGCCTTAGCGAAAGGCTTCTTGAAGGGAAAGATGTAACTCTGTGAGATGAATTCACAGAACACAGAGCAGTTTCTCAGAAAGCTTCTTTCCAGTTTTGAACGGAAGATATTTCCTTTTTCACTGTAGCCCTCTATGGGCTTCCAAATATCCCTTTGCCAATTCCACAAGAACAGGCTTAGCGAAAGGCTTCTTGAAGGGAAAGATGTAACTCTGTGAGATTAATTCACAGAACACAGAGAAGTTTCTCAGAAAGCTTCTTTCCAGTTTTGAACGGAAGATATTTCCTTTTTCCCCATAGCCCTCTATGGGCTTCCAAATATCCCTTTGCCAATTCCACAAGAACAGCCTTAGCGAAAGGCTGCTTGAAGGGAAAGATGTAACTCTGTGAGATGAATTCACAGAACACAGAGCAGTTTCTCAGAAAGCTTCTTTCCAGTTTTGAACGGAAGATATTTCCTTTTTCACCATAGCCCTCTACGGGCTTCCAAATATCCCTTTGCCAATTCCACAAGAACAGCCTTAGCGAAAGGCTGCTTGAAGGGAAAGATGTAACTCTGTGAGATGAATTCACAGAACACAGAGCAGTTTCTCAGAAAGCTTCTTTCCAGTTTTGAGCGGAAGATATTTCCTTTTTCACCATAGCCCTCTATGGGCTTCCAAATATCCCTTTGCCTATTCCACAAGAACAGCCTTAGCGAAAGGCTGCTTGAAGGGAAAGATGTAACTCTGTGAGATGAATTCACAGAACACAGAGCATTTTCTCAGAAATCTTCTCTCCAGGTTTGAACGGAAGATATTTCCTTTTTCACCGTAGCCCTCAATGGGCTTCCAAATATCCCTTTGCCAATTCCACAAGAACAGCCTTAGCGAAAGGCTTCTTGAAGGGAAAGATGTAACTCTGTGAGATGAATTCACAGAACACAGAGCAGTTTCTCAGAAAGCTTCTTTCCAGTTTTGAACGGAAGATATTTCCTTTTTCAACGTAGCCCTCTATGGGTTTCCAAATATCCCTTTGCCAATTCCACAAGAACAGCCTTAGCGAAAGGCTTCTTGAAGGGAAAGATGTAACTCTGTGAGATGAATTCACAGAACACAGAGCAGTTTCTCAGAAAGCTTCTTTCCAGTTTTGAACGGAAGATATTTCCTTTTTCACCATAGCCCTCTATGGGCTTCCAAATATCCCTTTGCCAATTCCACAAGAACAGCCTTAGCTAAAGGCTGCTTGAAGGGAAAGATGTAACTCGGTGAGATGAATTCACAGAACAGAGAGCAGTTTCTCAGAAATCTTCTTTCCAGTTTTGAACGGAAGATATTTCCTTTTTCACCGTAGCCCTCTATGGGCTTCCAAATATCCCTTTGCCAATTCCACAAGAACAGCCTTAGCGAAAGGCTTCTTGAAGGGAAAGATGTAACTCTGTGAGATGAATTCAGAGAACACAGAGCAGTTTCTCAGAAAGCTTCTTTCCAGTTTTGAACGGAAGATATTTCCTTTTTCACTGTAGCCCTCTATGGGCTTCCAAATATCCCTTTGCCAATTCCACAAGAACAGGCTTAGCGAAAGGCTTCTTGAAGGGAAAGATGTAACTCTGTGAGATGAATTCACAGAACACAGAGAAGTTTCTCAGAAAGCTTCTTTCCAGTTTTGAACGGAAGATATTTCCTTTTTCCCCATAGCCCTCTATGGGCTGCCAAATATCCCTTTGCCAATTCCACAAGAACAGCCTTAGCGAAAGGCTGCTTGAAGGGAAAGATGTAACTCTGTGAGATGAATTCACAGAACACAGAGCAGTTTCTCAGAAAGCTTCTTTCCAGTTTTGAACGGAAGATATTTCCTTTTTCACCATAGCCCTCTACGGGCTTCCAAATATCCCTTTGCCAATTCCACAAGAACAGCCTTAGCGAAAGGCTGCTTGAAGGGAAAGATGTAACTCTGTGAGATGAATTCACAGAACACAGAGCAGTTTCTCAGAAAGCTTCTTTCCAGTTTTGAGCGGAAGATATTTCCTTTTTCACCATAGCCCTCTATGGGCTTCCAAATATCCCTTTGCCAATTCCACAAGAACAGCCTTAGCGAAAGGCTGCTTGAAGGGAAAGATGTAACTCTGTGAGATGAATTCACAGAACACAGAGCATTTTCTCAGAAATCTTCTTTCCAGTTTTGAACGGAAGATATTTCCTTTTTCACCGTAGCCCTCAATGGGCTTCCAAATATCCCTTTGCCAATTCCACAAGAACAGCCTTAGCGAAAGGCTTCTTGAAGGGAAAGATGTAACTCTGTGAGATGAATTCACAGAACACAGAGCAGTTTCTCAGAAAGCTTCTTTCCAGTTTTGAACGGAAGATATTTCCTTATTCACTGTAGCCCTCTATGGGCTTCCAAATATCCCTTTGCCAATTCCACAAGAACAGTCTTAGCGAAAGGCTTCTTGAAGGGAAAGATGTAACTCTGTGAGATGAATTCACAGAACACAGAGCAGTTTCTCAGAAAGCTTCTTTCCAGTTTTGAACGGAAGATATTTCCTTTTTCCCCATAGCCCTCTAAGGGCTTCCAAATATCCCTTAGCCAATTCCACAGGAACAGCCTTAGCGAAAGTCTGCTTGAAGGGAAAGATGTAACTCTGTGAGATGAATTCACAGAACACAGAGAAGTTTCTCAGAAAGCTTCTTTCCAGTTTTGAACGGAAGATATTTCCTTTTTCCCCATAGCCCTCTATGGGCTTCCAAATATCCCATTGCCAATTCCACAAGAACAGCCTTAGCGAAAGGCTTCTTGAAGGGAAAGATGTAACTCTGTGAGATGAATTCACAGAACACAGAGCAGTTTCTCAGAAAGCTTCTTTCCAGTTTTGAACGGAAGATATTTCCTTTTTCACTGTAGCCTTCTATGGGCTTCCAAATATCCCTTTGCCAATTCCACAAGAACAGCCTTAGCGAAAGGCTTCTTGAATTGAAAGATGTAACTCTGTGAGATGAATTCACAGAACACAGAGAAGTTTCTCAGAAAGCTTCTTTCCAGTTTTGAACGGAAGATATTTCCTTTTTCCCCATAGCCCTCTATGGGCTTCCAAATATCCCTTTGCCAATTCCACAAGAACAGCCTTAGCGAAAGGCTTCTTGAAGGGAAAGATGTAACTCTGTGAGATGAATTCACAGAACACAGAGCAGTTTCTCAGAAAGCTTCTTTCCAGTTTTGAACGGAAGATATTTCCTTTTTCACCATAGCCCTCTACGGGCTTCCAAATATCCCTTTGCCAATTCCACAAGAACAGCCTTAGCGAAAGGCTGCTTGAAGGGAAAGATGTAACTCTGTGAGATGAATTCACAGAACACAGAGCAGTTTCCCAGAAAGCTTCTTTCCAGTTTTGAGCGGAAGATATTTCCTTTTTCACCATAGCCCTCTATGGGCTTCCAAATATCCCTTTGCCAATTCCACAAGAACAGCCTTAGCGAAAGGCTGCTTGAAGGGAAAGATGTAACTCGGTGAGATGAATTCACAGAACAGAGAGCAGTTTCTCAGAAATCTTCTTTCCAGTTTTGAACGGAAGATATTTCCTTTTTCACCGTAGCCCTCTATGGGCTTCCAAATATCCCTTTGCCAATTCCACAAGAACAGCCTTAGCGAAAGGCTTCTTGAAGGGAAAGATGTAACTCTGTGAGATGAATTCACAGAACACAGAGCAGTTTCTCAGAAAGCTTCTTTCCAGTTTTGAACGGAAGATATTTCCTTTTTCACTGTAGCCCTCTATGGGCTTCCAAATATCCCTTTGCCAATTCCACAAGAACAGGCTTAGCGAAAGGCTTCTTGAAGGGAAAGATGTAACTCTGTGAGATGAATTCACAGAACACAGAGCAGTTTCTCAGAAAGCTTCTTTCCAGTTTTGAACGGAAGTTATTTCCTTTTTCCCCATAGCCCTCTAAGGGCTTCCAAATATCCCTTTGCCAATTCCACAGGAACAGCCTTAGCGAAAGTCTGCTTGAAGGGAAAGATGTAACTCTGTGAGATGAATTCACAGAACACAGAGAAGTTTCTCAGAAAGCTTCTTTCCAGTTTTGAACGGAAGATATTTCCTTTTTCCCCATAGCCCTCTATGGGCTTCCAAATATCCCATTGCGAATTCCACAAGAACAGCCTTAGCGAAAGGCTTCTTGAAGGGAAAGATGTAACTCTGTGAGATGAATTCACAGAACACAGAGCAGTTTCTCAGAAAGCTTCTTTCCAGTTTTGAACGGAAGATATTTCCTTTTTCACTGTAGCCTTCTATGGGCTTCCAAATATCCCTTTGCCAATTCCACAAGAACAGCCTTAGCGAAAGGCTTCTTGAATTGAAAGATGTAACTCTGTGAGATGAATTCACAGAACACAGAGAAGTTTCTCAGAAAGCTTCTTTCCAGTTTTGAACGGAAGATATTTCCTTTTTCCCCATAGCCCTCTATGGGCTTCCAAATATCCCTTTGCCAATTCCACAAGAACAGCCTTAGCGAAAGGCTGCTTGAAGGGAAAGATGTAACTCTGTGAGATGAATTCACAGAACACAGAGCAGTTTCTCAGAAAGCTTCTTTCCAGTTTTGAACGGAAGATATTTCCTTTTTCACCATAGCCCTCTACGGGCTTCCAAATATCCCTTTGCCAATTCCACAAGAACAGCCTTAGCGAAAGGCTGCTTGAAGGGAAAGATGTAACTCTGTGAGATGAATTCACAGAACACAGAGCAGTTTCCCAGAAAGCTTCTTTCCAGTTTTGAGCGGAAGATATTTCCTTTTTCACCATAGCCCTCTATGGGCTTCCAAATATCCCTTTGCCAATTCCACAAGAACAGCCTTAGCGAAAGGCTGCTTGAAGGGAAAGATGTAACTCGGTGAGATGAATTCACAGAACAGAGAGCAGTTTCTCAGAAATCTTCTTTCCAGTTTTGAACGGAAGATATTTCCTTTTTCACCGTAGCCCTCTATGGGCTTCCAAATATCCCTTTGCCAATTCCACAAGAACAGCCTTAGCGAAAGGCTTCTTGAAGGGAAAGATGTAACTCTGTGAGATGAATTCACAGAACACAGAGCAGTTTCTCAGAAAGCTTCTTTCCAGTTTTGAACGGAAGATATTTCCTTTTTCACTGTAGCCCTCTATGGGCTTCCAAATATCCCTTTGCCAATTCCACAAGAACAGGCTTAGCGAAAGGCTTCTTGAAGGGAAAGATGTAACTCTGTGAGATGAATTCATAGAACACAGAGAAGTTTCTCAGAAAGCTTCTTTCCAGTTTTGAACGGAAGATATTTCCTTTTTCCCCATAGCCCTCTATGGGCTTCCAAATATCCCTTTGCCAATTCCACAAGAACAGCCTTAGCGAAAGGCTGCTTGAAGGGAAAGATGTAACTCTGTGAGATGAATTCACAGAACACAGAGCAGTTTCTCAGAAAGCTTCTTTCCAGTTTTGAACGGAAGATATTTCCTTTTTCACCATAGCCCTCTACGGGCTTCCAAATATCCCTTTGCCAATTCCACAAGAACAGCCTTAGCGAAAGGCTGCTGGAAGGGAAAGATGTAACTCTGTGAGATGAATTCACAGAACACAGAGCAGTTTCCCAGAAAGCTTCTTTCCAGTTTTGAGCGGAAGATATTTCCTTTTTCACCATAGCCCTCTATGGGCTTCCAAATATCCCTTTGCCAATTCCACAAGAACAGCCTTAGCGAAAGGCTGCTTGAAGGGAAAGATGTAACTCTGTGAGATGAATTCACAGAACACAGAGCAGTTTCTCAGAAAGCTTCTTTCCTGTTTTGAACGGAAGATATTTCCTTTTTCACCGTAGCCCTCTATGGGCTTCCAAATATCCCTTTGCCAATTCCACAAGAACAGCCTTAGCGAAAGGCTGCTTGAAGGGAAACATGTAACTCTGTGAGATGAATTCACAGAACACAGAGAAGTTTCTAAGAAAGCTTCTTTCCAGTTTTGAACGGAAGATATTTCCTTTTTCACCATAGCCCTCTACGGGCTTCCAAATATCCCTTTGCCAATTCCACAAGAACAGCCTTAGCGAAAGGCTGCTTGAAGGGAAAGATGTAACTCTGTGAGATGAATTCACAGAACACAGAGCAGTTTCTCAGAAAGCTTCTTTCCAGTTTTGAACGGAAGATATTTCCTTTTTCCCCATAGCCCTCTATGGGCTTCCAAATATCCCGTTACCAATTCCACAAGAACAGCCTTAGCGAAAGGCTTCTTGAAGGGAAAGATGTAACTCTGTGAGATGAATTCACAGAACACAGAGCAGTTTCTCAGAAAGCTTCTTTCCAGTTTTGAACGGAAGATATTTCCTTTTTCACTGTAGCCCACTAAGGGCTTCCAAATATCCCTTTGCCAATTCCACAAGAACAGCCTTAGCGAAAGGCTTCTTGAAGGGAAAGATGTAACTCTGTGAGATGAATTCACAGAACACAGAGCAGTTTCTCAGAAAGCTTCTTTCCAGTTTTGAACGGAAGATATTTCCTTTTTCCCCATAGCCCTCTACGGGCTTCCAAATATCCCTTTGCCAATTCCACAAGAACAGCCTTAGCGAAAGGCTGCTTGAAGGGAAAGATGTAACTCTGTGAGATGAATTCACAGAACACAGAGCAGTTTCTCAGAAAGCTTCTTTCCAGTTTTGAACGGAAGATATTTCCTTTTTCACCATAGCCCTCTACGGGCTTCCAAATATCCCTTTGCCAATTCCACAAGAACAGCCTTAGCGAAAGGCTGCTTGAAGGGAAAGATGTAACTCTGTGAGATGAATTCACAGAACACAGAGCAGTTTCTCAGAAAGCTTCTTTCCAGTTTTGAACGGAAGATATTTCCTTTTTCCCCATAGCCCTCTATGGGCTTCCAAATATCCCGTTGCCAATTCCACAAGAACAGCCTTAGCGAAAGGCTGCATGAAGGGAAACATGTAACTCTGTGAGATGAATTCACAGAACACAGAGCAGTTTCTCAGAAAGCTTCTTTCCAGTTTTGAACGGAAGATATTTCCTTTTTCCCCATAGCCCTCTATGGGCTTCCAAATATCCCTTTGCCAATTCCGCAAGAACAGCCTTAGCGAAAGGCTGCTTGAAGGGAAAGATGTAACTCTGTGAGATGAATTCACAGAACTCAGAGCAGTTTCTCAGAAAGCTTCTTATCAGTTTTGAACGGAAGATATTTCCTTTTTCACCATAGCCCTCTATGGGCTTCCAAATATCCCTTTGCCAATTCCACAAGAACATCCTTAGCGAAAGGCTGCTTGAAGGGAAAGATGTAACTCTGTGAGATGAATTCACAGAACACAGAGCAGTTTCTCAGAAAGCTTCTTTCCAGTTTTGAACGGAAGATATTTCCTTTTTCACCATAGCCCTCTATGGGCTTCCAAATATCCCTTTGCCAATTCCACAAGAACAGCCTTAGCGAAAGGCTGCTTGAAGGGAAAGATGTAACTCTGTGAGATGAATTCACAGAACACAGAGCAGTTTCTCAGAAATCTTCTTTCCAGTTTTGAACGGAAGATATTTCCTTTTTCACCGTAGCCCTCTATAGGCTTCCAAATATCCCTTTGCCAATTCCACAAGAACAGCCTTAGCGAAAGGCTTCTTGAAGGGAAAGATGTAACTCTGTGAGATGAATTCACAGAACACAGAGCAGTTTCTCAGAAAGCTTCTTTCCAGTTTTGAACGGAAGATACTTCCTTTTTCACTGTAGCCCACTAAGGGCTTCCAAATATCCCTTTGCCAATTCCACAAGAACAGCCTTAGCGAAAGGCTTCTTGAAGGGAAAGATGTAACTCTGTGAGATGAATTCACAGAACACAGAGCAGTTTCTCAGAAAGCTTCTTTCCAGTTTTGAACGGAAGATATTTCCTTTTTCCCCATAGCCCTCTACGGGCTTCCAAATATCCCTTTGCCAATTCCACAAGAACAGCCTTAGCGAAAGGCTGCTTGAAGGGAAAGATGTAACTCTGTGAGATGAATTCACAGAACACAGAGCAGTTTCTCAGAAAGCTTCTTTCCAGTTTTGAACGGAAGATATTTCCGTTTTCACCATAGCCCTCTACGGGCTTCCAAATATCCCTTTGCCAATTCCACAAGAACAGCCTTAGCGAAAGGCTGCTTGAAGGGAAAGATGTAACTCGGTGAGATGAATTCACAGAACACAGAGCAGTTTCTCAGAAAGCTTCTTTCCAGTTTTGAACGGAAGATATTTCCTTTTTCCCCATAGCCCTCTATGGGCTTCCAAATATCCCGTTGCCAATTCCACAAGAACAGCCTTAGCGAAAGGCTGCATGAAGGGAAACATGTAACTCTGTGAGATGAATTCACAGAACACAGAGCAGTTTCTCAGAAAGCTTCTTTCCAGTTTTGAACGGAAGATATTTCCTTTTTCCCCATAGCCCTCTATGGGCTTCCAAATATCCCTTTGCCAATTCCACAAGAACAGCCTTAGCGAAAGGCTGCTTGAAGGGAAAGATGTAACTCTGTGAGATGAATTCACAGAACACAGAGCAGTTTCTCAGAAAGCTTCTTATCAGTTTTGAACGGAAGATATTTCCTTTTTCACCATAGCCCTCTATGGGCTTCCAAATATCCCTTTGCCAATTCCACAAGAACATCCTTAGCGAAAGGCTGCTTGAAGGGAAAGATGTAACTCTGTGAGATGAATTCACAGAACACAGAGCAGTTTCTCAGAAAGCTTCTTTCCAGTTTTGAACGGAAGATATTTCCTTTTTCACCATAGCCCTCTATGGGCTTCCAAATATCCCTTTGCCAATTCCAGAAGAACAGCCTTAGCGAAAGGCTGCTTGAAGGGAAAGATGTAACTCTGTGAGATGAATTCACAGAACACAGAGCAGTTTCTCAGAAATCTTCTTTCCAGTTTTGAACGGAAGATATTTCCTTTTTCACCGTAGCCCTCTATGGGCTTCCAAATAGCCCTTTGCCAATTCCGCAAGAACAGCCTTAGCGAAAGGCTGCTTGAAGGGAAACATGTAACTCTGTGAGATGAATTCACAGAACACAGAGCAGTTTCTCAGAAAGCTTCTTTCCAGTTTTCAACGGAAGATATTTCCTTTTTCACTGTATCCCTCTATGGGCTTCCAAATATCCCTTTGCCAATTCCACAAGAACAGCCTTAGCGAAAGGCTGCTTGAAGGGAAAGATGTAACTCTGTGACATGAATTCACAGAACACAGAGCAGTTTCTCAGAAATCTTCTTTCCAGTTTTGAACGGAAGATATTTCCTTTTTCCCCATAGCCCTCTATGGGCTTCCAAATATCCCTTTGCCAATTCCACAAGAACAGCCTTAGCGAAAGGCTTCTTGAAGGGAAAGATGTAACTCTGTGAGATGAATTCACAGAACACAGAGCAGTTTCTCAGAAAGCTTCTTTCCAGTTTTGAACGGAAGATATTTCCTTTTTCACTGTAGCCCTCTATGGGCTTCCAAATATCCCTTTGCCAATTCCACAAGAACAGCCTTAGCGAAAGGCTTCTTGAAGGGAAAGATGTAACTCTGTGAGATGAATTCACAGAACACAGAGAAGTTTCTCAGAAAGCTTCTTTCCAGTTTTGAACGGAAGATATTTCCTTTTTCCCCATAGCCCTCTATGGGCTTCCAAATATCCCTTTGCCAATTCCACAAGAACAGCCTTAGCGAAAGGCTGCTTGAAGGGAAAGATGTAACTCTGTGAGATGAATTCACAGAACACAGAGCAGTTTCTCAGAAAGCTTCTTTCCAGTTTTGAACGGAAGATATTTCCTTTTTCACCATAGCCCTCTATGGGCTTCCAAATATCCCTTTGCCAATTCCACAAGAACAGCCTTAGCGAAAGGCTGCTTGAAGGGAAAGATGTAACTCTGTGAGATGAATTCACAGAACACAGAGCAGTTTCTCAGAAATCTTCTTTCCAGTTTTGAACGGAAGATATTTCCTTTTTCACCATAGCCCTCTATAGGCTTCCAAATATCCCTTTGCCAATTCCACAAGAACAGCCTTAGCGAAAGGCTTCTTGAAGGGAAAGATGTAACTCTGTGAGATGAATTCACAGAACACAGAGCAGTTTCTCAGAAAGCTTCTTTCCAGTTTTGAACGGAAGATACTTCCTTTTTCACTGTAGCCCACTAAGGGCTTCCAAATATCCCTTTGCCAATTCCACAAGAACAGCCTTAGCGAAAGGCTTCTTGAAGGGAAAGATGTAACTCTGTGAGATGAATTCACAGAACACAGAGCAGTTTCTCAGAAAGCTTCTTTCCAGTTTTGAACGGAAGATATTTCCTTTTTCCCCATAGCCCTCTACGGGCTTCCAAATATCCCTTTGCCAATTCCACAAGAACAGCCTTAGCGAAAGGCTGCTTGAAGGGAAAGATGTAACTCTGTGAGGTGAATTCACAGAACACAGAGCAGTTTCTCAGAAAGCTTCTTTCCAGTTTTGAACGGAAGATATTTCCGTTTTCACCATAGCCCTCTACGGGCTTCCAAATATCCCTTTGCCAATTCCACAAGAACAGCCTTAGCGAAAGGCTGCTTGAAGGGAAAGATGTAACTCGGTGAGATGAATTCACAGAACACAGAGCAGTTTCTCAGAAAGCTTCTTTCCAGTTTTGAACGGAAGATATTTCCTTTTTCCCCATAGCCCTCTATGGGCTTCCAAATATCCCGTTGCCAATTCCACAAGAACAGCCTTAGCGAAAGGCTGCATGAAGGGAAAGATGTAACTCTGTGAGATGAATTCACAGAACACAGAGCAGTTTCTCAGAAAGCTTCTTTCCAGTTTTGAACGGAAGATATTTCCTTTTTCCCCATAGCCCTCTATGGGCTTCCAAATATCCCTTTGCCAATTCCACAAGAACAGCCTTAGCGAAAGGCTGCTTGAAGGGAAAGATGTAACTCTGTGAGATGAATTCACAGAACACAGAGCAGTTTCTCAGAAAGCTTCTTATCAGTTTTGAACGGAAGATATTTCCTTTTTCACCATAGCCCTCTATGGGCTTCCAAATATCCCTTTGCCAATTCCACAAGAACATCCTTAGCGAAAGGCTGCTTGAAGGGAAAGATGTAACTCTGTGAGATGAATTCACAGAACACAGAGCAGTTTCTCAGAAAGCTTCTTTCCAGTTTTGAACGGAAGATATTTCCTTTTTCACCATAGCCCTCTATGGGCTTCCAAATATCCCTTTGCCAATTCCAGAAGAACAGCCTTAGCGAAAGGCTGCTTGAAGGGAAAGATGTAACTCTGTGAGATGAATTCACAGAACACAGAGCAGTTTCTCAGAAATCTTCTTTCCAGTTTTGAACGGAAGATATTTCCTTTTTCACCGTAGCCCTCTATGGGCTTCCAAATATCCCTTTGCCAATTCCACAAGAACAGCCTTAGCGAAAGGCTGCTTGAAGGGAAACATGTAACTCTGTGAGATGAATTCACAGAACACAGAGCAGTTTCTCAGAAAGCTTCTTTCCAGTTTTCAACGGAAGATATTTCCTTTTTCACTGTATCCCTCTATGGGCTTCCAAATATCCCTTTGCCAATTCCACAAGAACAGCCTTAGCGAAAGGCTGCTTGAAGGGAAAGATGTAACTCTGTGACATGAATTCACAGAACACAGAGCAGTTTCTCAGAAATCTTCTTTCCAGTTTTGAACGGAAGATATTTCCTTTTTCCCCATAGCCCTCTATGGGCTTCCAAATATCCCTTTGCCAATTCCACAAGAACAGCCTTAGCGAAAGGCTTCTTGAAGGGAAAGATGTAACTCTGTGAGATGAATTCACAGAACACAGAGCAGTTTCTCAGAAAGCTTCTTTCCAGTTTTGAACGGAAGATATTTCCTTTTTCACTGTAGCCCTCTATGGGCTTCCAAATATCCCTTTGCCAATTCCACAAGAACAGCCTTAGCGAAAGGCTTCTTGAAGGGAAAGATGTAACTCTGTGAGATGAATTCACAGAACACAGAGAAGTTTCTCAGAAAGCTTCTTTCCAGTTTTGAACGGAAGATATTTCCTTTTTCCCCATAGCCCTCTATGGGCTTCCAAATATCCCTTTGCCAATTCCACAAGAACAGCCTTAGCGAAAGGCTGCTTGAAGGGAAAGATGTAACTCTGTGAGATGAATTCACAGAACACACAGAAGTTTCTCAGAAAGCTTCTTTCCAGTTTTGAACGGAAGATATTTCCTTTTTCCCCATAGCCCTCTATGGGCTTCCAAATATCCCTTTGCCAATTCCACAAGAACAGCCTTAGCTAAAGGCTTCTTGAAGAGAAAGATGTAACTCTGTGAGATGAATTCACAGAACACAGAGCAGTTTCTCAGAAAGCTTCTTTCCAGTTTTGAACGGAAGATATTTCCTTTTTCACTGTAGCCCTCTATGGGCTTCCAAATATCCCTTTGCCAATTCCACAAGAACAGCCTTAGCGAAAGGCTTCTTGAATTGAAAGATGTAACTCTGTGAGATGAATTCACAGAACACAGAGAAGTTTCTCAGAAAGCTTCTTTCCAGTTTTGAACGGAAGATATTTCCTTTTTCCCCATAGCCCTCTATGGGCTTCCAAATATCCCTTTGCCAATTCCACAAGAACAGCCTTAGCGAAAGGCTGCTTGAAGGGAAAGATGTAACTCTGTGAGATGAATTCACAGAACACAGAGCAGTTTCTCAGAAAGCTTCTTTCCAGTTTTGAACGGAAGATATTTCCTTTTTCAACGTAGCCCTCTATGGGCTTCCAAATATCCCTTTGCCAATTCCACAAGAACAGCCTTAGCGAAAGGCTTCTTGAAGGGAAAGATGTAACTCTGTGAGATGAATTCACAGAACACAGAGCAGTTTCTCAGAAAGCTTCTTTCCAGTTTTGAACGGAAGATATTTCCTTTTTCACCATAGCCCTCTATGGGCTTCCAAATATCCCTTTGCCAATTCCACAAGAACAGCCTTAGCTAAAGGCTGCTTGAAGGGAAAGATGTAACTCGGTGAGATGAATTCACAGAACAGAGAGCAGTTTCTCAGAAATCTTCTTTCCAGTTTTGAACGGAAGATATTTCCTTTTTCACCGTAGCCCTCTATGGGCTTCCAAATATCCCTTTGCCAATTCCACAAGAACAGCCTTAGCGAAAGGCTTCTTGAAGGGAAAGATGTAACTCTGTGAGATGAATTCAGAGAACACAGAGCAGTTTCTCAGAAAGCTTCTTTCCAGTTTTGAACGGAAGATATTTCCTTTTTCACTGTAGCCCTCTATGGGCTTCCAAATAT
Organism: Chlorocebus sabaeus; assembly: GCF_047675955.1. Taxonomy (NCBI): domain Eukaryota; kingdom Metazoa; phylum Chordata; class Mammalia; order Primates; family Cercopithecidae; genus Chlorocebus; species Chlorocebus sabaeus. Next base: position 28,720 of record NW_027328216.1, read on the forward strand.
CCCTTTGCCAATTCCACAAGAACAGGCTTAGCGAAAGGCTTCTTGAAGGGAAAGATGTAACTCTGTGAGATGAATTCACAGAACACAGAGAAGTTTCTCAGAAAGCTTCTTTCCAGTTTTGAACGGAAGTTATTTCCTTTTTCCCCATAGCCCTCTATGGGCTTCCAAATATCCCTTTGCCAATTCCACAAGAACAGCCTTAGCGAAAGGCTGCTTGAAGGGAAAGATGTAAGTCTGTGAGATGAATTCACAGAACACAGAGCAGTTTCTCAGAAAGCTTCTTTCCAGTTTTGAACGGAAGATATTTCCTTTTTCACCATAGCCCTCTACGGGCTTCCAAATATCCCTTTGCCAATTCCACAAGAACAGCCTTAGCGAAAGGCTGCTTGAAGGGAAAGATGTAACTCTGTGAGATGAATTCACAGAACACAGAGCAGTTTCTCAGAAAGCTTCTTTCCAGTTTTGAACGGAAGATATTTCCTTTTTCCCCATAGCCCTCTACGGGCTTCCAAATATCCCTTTGCCAATTCCACAAGAACAGCCTTAGCGAAAGGCTGCTTGAAGGGAAAGATGTAACTCTGTGAGATGAATTCACAGAACACAGAGCAGTTTCTCAGAAAGCTTCTTTCCAGTTTTGAACGGAAGATATTTCCTTTTTCACCATAGCCCTCTACGGGCTTCCAAATATCCCTTTGCCAATTCCACAAGAACAGCCTTAGCGAAAGGCTGCTTGAAGGGAAAGATGTAACTCTGTGAGATGAATTCAAAGAACACAGAGCAGTTTCTCAGAAAGCTTCTTTCCAGTTTTGAACGGAAGATATTTCCTTTTTCCCCATAGCCCTCTATGGGCTTCCAAATATCCCGTTGCCAATTCCACAAGAACAGCCTTAGCGAAAGGCTGCATGAAGGGAAACATGTAACTCTGTGAGATGAATTCACAGAACACAGAGCAGTTTCTCAGAAAGCTTCTTTCCAGTTTTGAACGGAAGATACTTCCTTTTTCACTGTAGCCCACTAAGGGCTTCCAAATATCCCTTTGCCAATTCCACAAGAACAGCCTTAGCGAAAGGCTTCTTGAAGGGAAAGATGTAACTCTGTGAGATGAATTCACAGAACACAGAGCAGTTTCTCAGAAAGCTTCTTTCCAGTTTTGAACGGAAGATATTTCCTTTTTCCCCATAGCCCTCTACGGGCTTCCAAATATCCCTTTGCCAATTCCACAAGAACAGCCTTAGCGAAAGGCTGCTTGAAGGGAAAGATGTAACTCTGTGAGATGAATTCACAGAACACAGAGCAGTTTCTCAGAAAGCTTCTTTCCAGTTTTGAACGGAAGATATTTCCGTTTTCACCATAGCCCTCTATGGGCTTCCAAATATCCCTTTGCCAATTCCACAAGAACAGCCTTAGCGAAAGGCTGCTTGAAGGGAAAGATGTAACTCGGTGAGATGAATTCACAGAACACAGAGCAGTTTCTCAGAAAGCTTCTTTCCAGTTTTGAACGGAAGATATTTCCTTTTTCCCCATAGCCCTCTATGGGCTTCCAAATATCCCTTTGCCAATTCCACAAGAACAGCCTTAGCGAAAGGCTGCATGAAGGGAAACATGTAACTCTGTGAGATGAATTCACAGAACACAGAGCAGTTTCTCAGAAAGCTTCTTTCCAGTTTTGAACGGAAGATATTTCCTTTTTCCCCATAGCCCTCTATGGGCTTCCAAATATCCCTTTGCCAATTCCACAAGAACAGCCTTAGCGAAAGGCTGCTTGAAGGGAAAGATGTAACTCTGTGAGATGAATTCACAGAACACAGAGCAGTTTCTCAGAAAGCTTCTTATCAGTTTTGAACGGAAGATATTTCCTTTTTCACCATAGCCCTCTAGGGGCTTCCAAATATCCCTTTGCCAATTTCACAAGAACATCCTTAGCGAAAGGCTGCTTGAAGGGAAACATGTAACTCTGTGAGATGAATTCACAGAACACAGAGCAGTTTCTCAGAAAGCTTCTTTCCAGTTTTGAACGGAAGATATTTCCTTTTTCACCATAGCCCTCTATGGGCTTCCAAATATCCCGTTGCCAATTCCAGAAGAACAGCCTTAGCGAAAGGCTGCTTGAAGGGAAAGATGTAACTCTGTGAGATGAATTCACAGAACACAGAGCAGTTTCTCAGAAATCTTCTTTCCAGTTTTGAACGGAAGATATTTCCTTTTTCACCGTAGCCCTCTATGGGCTTCCAAATATCCCTTTTCCAATTCCACAAGAACAGCCTTAGCGAAAGGCTGCTTGAAGGAAAACATGTAACTCTGTGAGATGAATTCACAGAACACAGAGCAGTTTCTCAGAAAGCTTCTTTCCAGTTTTCAACGGAAGATATTTCCTTTTTCACTGTATCCCTCTATGGGCTTCCAAATATCCCTTTGCCAATTCCACAAGAACAGCCTTAGCGAAAGGCTGCTTGAAGGGAAAGATGTAACTCTGTGAGATGAATTCACAGAACACAGAGCAGTTTCTCAGAAATCTTCTTTCCAGTTTTGAACGGAAGATATTTCCTTTTTCCCCATAGCCCTCTATGGGCTTCCAAATATCCCTTTGCCAATTCCACAAGAACAGCCTTAGCGAAAGGCTTCTTGAAGGGAAAGATGTAACTCTGTGAGATGAATTCACAGAACACAGAGCAGTTTCTCAGAAAGCTTCTTTCCAGTTTTGAACGGAAGATATTTCCTTTTTCACTGTAGCCCTCTATGGGCTTCCAAATATCCCTTTGCCAATTCCACAAGAACAGCCTTAGCGAAAGGCTTCTTGAAGGGAAAGATGTAACTCTGTGAGATGAATTCACAGAACACAGAGAAGTTTCTCAGAAAGCTTCTTTCCAGTTTTGAACGGAAGATATTTCCTTTTTCCCCATAGCCCTCTAAGGGCTTCCAAATATCCCTTTGCCAATTCCACAAGAACAGCCTTAGCGAAAGGCTGCTTGAAGGGAAAGATGTAACTCTGTGAGATGAATTCACAGAACACAGAGAAGTTTCTCAGAAAGCTTCTTTCCAGTTTTGAACGGAAGATATTTCCTTTTTCCCCATAGCCCTCTATGGGCTTCCAAATATCCCTTTGCCAATTCCACAAGAACAGCCTTAGCGAAAGGCTAATTGAAGGGAAAGATGTAACTCTGTGAGATGAATTCACAGAACACAGAGCAGTTTCTCAGAAAGCTTCTTTCCAGTTTTGAACGGAAGATATTTCCTTTTTCACTGTAGCCCTCTATGGGCTTCCAAATATCCCTTTGCCAATTCCACAAGAACAGCCTTAGCGAAAGGCTTCTTGAATTGAAAGATGTAACTCTGTGAGATGAATTCACAGAACACAGAGAAGTTTCTCAGAAAGCTTCTTTCCAGTTTTGAACGGAAGATATTTCCTTTTTCCCCATAGCCCTCTATGGGCTTCCAAATATCCCTTTGCCAATTCCACAAGAACAGCCTTAGCGAAAGGCTGCTTGAAGGGAAAGATGTAACTCTGTGAGATGAATTCACAGAACACAGAGCAGTTTCTCAGAAAGCTTCTTTCCAGTTTTGAACGGAAGATATTTCCTTTTTCAACGTAGCCCTCTATGGGCTTCCAAATATCCCTTTGCCAATTCCACAAGAACAGCCTTAGCGAAAGGCTTCTTGAAGGGAAAGATGTAACTCTGTGAGATGAATTCACAGAACACAGAGCAGTTTCTCAGAAAGCTTCTTTCCAGTTTTGAACGGAAGATATTTCCTTTTTCACCGTAGCCCTCTATGGGCTTCCAAATATCCCTTTGCCAATTCCACAAGAACAGCCTTAGCGAAAGGCTGCTTGAAGGGAAACATGTAACTCTGTGAGATGAATTCACAGAACACAGAGCAGTTTCTCAGAAAGCTTCTTTCCAGTTTTCAACGGAAGATATTTCCTTTTTCACTGTATCCCTCTATGGGCTTCCAAATATCCCTTTGCCAATTCCACAAGAACAGCCTTAGCGAAAGGCTGCTTGAAGGGAAAGATGTAACTCTGTGAGATGAATTCACAGAACACAGAGCAGTTTCTCAGAAATCTTCTTTCCAGTTTTGAACGGAAGATATTTCCTTTTTCCCCATAGCCCTCTATGGGCTTCCAAATATCCCTTTGCCAATTCCACAAGAACAGCCTTAGCGAAAGGCTTCTTGAAGGGAAAGATGTAACTCTGTGAGATGAATTCACAGAACACAGAGCAGTTTCTCAGAAAGCTTCTTTCCAGTTTTGAACGGAAGATATTTCCTTTTTCCCCATAGCCCTCTACGGGCTTCCAAATATCCCTTTGCCAATTCCACAAGAACAGCCTTAGCGAAAGGCTGCTTGAAGGGAAAGATGTAACTCTGTGAGATGAATTCACAGAACACAGAGAAGTTTCTCAGAAAGCTTCTTTCCAGTTTTGAACGGAAGATATTTCCTTTTTCCCCATAGCCCTCTATGGGCTTCCAAATATCCCTTTGCCAATTCCACAAGAACAGCCTTAGCGAAAGGCTTCTTGAAGGGAAAGATGTAACTCTGTGAGATGAATTCACAGAACACAGAGCAGTTTCTCAGAAAGCTTCTTTCCAGTTTTGAACGGAAGATATTTCCTTTTTCACTGTAGCCCTCTATGGGCTTCCAAATATCCCTTTGCCAATTCCACAAGAACAGCCTTAGCGAAAGGCTTCTTGAATTGAAAGATGTAACTCTGTGAGATGAATTCACAGAACACAGAGAAGTTTCTCAGAAAGCTTCTTTCCAGTTTTGAACGGAAGATATTTAATTTTTCCCCATAGCCCTCTATGGGCTTCCAAATATCCCTTTGCCAATTCCACAAGAACAGCCTTAGCGAAAGGCTGCTTGAAGGGAAAGATGTAACTCTGTGAGATGAATTCACAGAACACAGAGCAGTTTCTCAGAAAGCTTCTTTCCAGTTTTGAACGGAAGATATTTCCTTTTTCAACGTAGCCCTCTATGGGCTTCCAAATATCCCTTTGCCAATTCCACAAGAACAGCCTTAGCGAAAGGCTTCTTGAAGGGAAAGATGTAACTCTGTGAGATGAATTCACAGAACACAGAGCAGTTTCTCAGAAAGCTTCTTTCCAGTTTTGAACGGAAGATATTTCCTTTTTCACCATAGCCCTCTATGGGCTTCCAAATATCCCATTGCCAATTCCACAAGAACAGCCTTAGCTAAAGGCTGCTTGAAGGGAAAGATGTAACTCGGTGAGATGAATTCACAGAACAGAGAGCAGTTTCTCAGAAATCTTCTTTCCAGTTTTGAACGGAAGATATTTCCTTTTTCACCGTAGCCCTCTATGGGCTTCCAAATATCCCTTTGCCAATTCCACAAGAACAGCCTTAGCGAAAGGCTTCTTGAAGGGAAAGATGTAACTCTGTGAGATGAATTCAGAGAACACAGAGCAGTTTCTCAGAAAGCTTCTTTCCAGTTTTGAACGGAAGATATTTCCTTTTTCACTGTAGCCCTCTATGGGCTTCCAAATATCCCTTTGCCAATTCCACAAGAACAGGCTTAGCGAAAGGCTTCTTGAAGGGAAAGATGTAACTCTGTGAGATGAATTCACAGAACACAGAGAAGTTTCTCAGAAAGCTTCTTTCCAGTTTTGAACGGAAGATATTTCCTTTTTCCATATAGCCCTCTATGGGCTTCCAAATATCCCTTTGCCAATTCCACAAGAACAGCCTTAGCGAAAGGCTGCTTGAAGGGAAAGATGTAACTCTGTGAGATGAATTCACAGAACACAGAGCAGTTTCTCAGAAAGCTTCTTTCCAGTTTTGAACGGAAGATATTTCCTTTTTCACCATAGCCCTCTACGGGCTTCCAAATATCCCTTTGCCAATTCCACAAGAACAGCCTTAGCGAAAGGCTGCTTGAAGGGAAAGATGTAACTCTGTGAGATGAATTCACAGAACACAGAGCAGTTTCTCAGAAAGCTTCTTTCCAGTTTTGAGCGGAAGATATTTCCTTTTTCACCATAGCCCTCTATGGGCTTCCAAATATCCCTTTGCCAATTCCACAAGAACAGCCTTAGCGAAAGGCTGCTTGAAGGGAAAGATGTAACTCTGTGAGATGAATTCACAGAACACAGAGCATTTTCTCAGAAATCTTCTTTCCAGTTTTGAACGGAAGATATTTCCTTTTTCACCGTAGCCCTCAATGGGCTTCCAAATATCCCTTTGCCAATTCCACAAGAACAGCCTTAGCGAAAGGCTTCTTGAAGGGAAAGATGTAACTCTGTGAGATGAATTCACAGAACACAGAGCAGTTTCTCAGAAAGCTTCTTTCCAGTTTTGAACGGAAGATATTTCCTTTTTCACTGTAGCCCTCTATGGGCTTCCAAATATCCCTTTGCCAATTCCACAAGAACAGCCTTAGCGAAAGGCTTCTTGAAGGGAAAGATGTAACTCTGTGAGATGAATTCACAGAACACAGAGCAGTTTCTCAGAAAGCTTCTTTCCAGTTTTGAACGGAAGATATTTCCTTTTTCCCCATAGCCCTCTAAGGGCTTCCAAATATCCCTTTGCCAATTCCACAGGAACAGCCTTAGCGAAAGTCTCCTTGAAGGGAAAGATGTAACTCTGTGAGATGAATTCACAGAACACAGAGAAGTTTCTCAGAAAGCTTCTTTCCAGTTTTGAACGGAAGATATTTCCTTTTTCCCCATAGCCCTCTATGGGCTTCCAAATATCCCTTTGCCAATTCCACAAGAACAGCCTTAGCGAAAGGCTTCTTGAAGGGAAAGATGTAACTCTGTGAGATGAATTCACAGAACACAGAGCAGTTTCTCAGAAAGCTTCTTTCCAGTTTTGAACGGAAGATATTTCCTTTTTCACTGTAGCCTTCTATGGGCTTCCAAATATCCCTTTGCCAATTCCACAAGAACAGCCTTAGCGAAAGGCTTCTTGAATTGAAAGATGTAACTCTGTGAGATGAATTCACAGAACACAGAGAAGTTTCTCAGAAAGCTTCTTTCCAGTTTTGAACGGAAGATATTTCCTTTTTCCCCATAGCCCTCTATGGGCTTCCAAATATCCCTTTGCCAATTCCACAAGAACAGCCTTAGCGAAAGGCTGCTTGAAGGGAAAGATGTAACTCTGTGAGATGAATTCACAGAACACAGAGCAGTTTCTCAGAAAGCTTCTTTCCAGTTTTGAACGGAAGATATTTCCTTTTTCACCATAGCCCTCTACGGGCTTCCAAATATCCCTTTGCCAATTCCACAAGAACAGCCTTAGCGAAAGGCTGCTTGAAGGGAAAGATGTAACTCTGTGAGATGAATTCACAGAACACAGAGCAGTTTCCCAGAAAGCTTCTTTCCAGTTTTGAGCGGAAGATATTTCCTTTTTCACCATAGCCCTCTATGGGCTTCCAAATATCCCTTTGCCAATTCCACAAGAACAGCCTTAGCGAAAGGCTGCTTGAAGGGAAAGATGTAACTCGGTGAGATGAATTCACAGAACAGAGAGCAGTTTCTCAGAAATCTTCTTTCCAGTTTTGAACGGAAGGTATTTCCTTTTTCACCGTAGCCCTCTATGGGCTTCCAAATATCCCTCTGCCAATTCCACAAGAACAGCCTTAGCGAAAGGCTTCTTGAAGGGAAAGATGTAACTCTGTGAGATGAATTCACAGAACACAGAGCAGTTTCTCAGAAAGCTTCTTTCCAGTTTTGAACGGAAGATATTTCCTTTTTCACTGTAGCCCTCTATGGGCTTCCAAATATCCCTTTGCCATTTCCACAAGAACAGGCTTAGCGAAAGGCTTCTTGAAGGGAAAGATGTAACTCTGTGAGATGAATTCACAGAACACAGAGAAGTTTCTCAGAAAGCTTCTTTCCAGTTTTGAACGGAAGATATTTCCTTTTTCCCCATAGCCCTCTATGGGCTTCCAAATATCCCTTTGCCAATTCCACAAGAACAGCCTTAGCGAAAGGCTGCTTGAAGGGAAAGATGTAACTCTGTGAGATGAATTCACAGAACACAGAGCAGTTTCTCAGAAAGCTTCTTTCCAGTTTTGAACGGAAGATATTTCCTTTTTCACCATAGCCCTCTACGGGCTTCCAAATATCCCTTTGCCAATTCCACAAGAACAGCCTTAGCGAAAGGCTGCTTGAAGGGAAAGATGTAACTCTGTGAGATGAATTCACAGAACACAGAGCAGTTTCCCAGAAAGCTTCTTTCCAGTTTTGAGCGGAAGATATTTCCTTTTTCACCATAGCCCTCTATGGGCTTCCAAATATCCCTTTGCCAATTCCACAAGAACAGCCTTAGCGAAAGGCTGCTTGAAGGGAAAGATGTAACTCTGTGAGATGAATTCACAGAACACAGAGCAGTTTCTCAGAAAGCTTCTTTCCTGTTTTGAACGGAAGATATTTCCTTTTTCACCGTAGCCCTCTATGGGCTTCCAAATATCCCTTTGCCAATTCCACAAGAACAGCCTTAGCGAAAGGCTTCTTGAAGGGAAAGATGTAACTCTGTGAGATGAATTCACAGAACACAGAGAAGTTTCTAAGAAAGCTTCTTTCCAGTTTTGAACGGAAGATATTTCCTTTTTCCCCATAGCCCTCTATGGCTTCCAAATATCCCGTTGCCAATTCCACAAGAACAGCCTTAGCGAAAGGCTGCTTGAAGGGAAACATGTAACTCTGTGAGATGAATTCACAGAACACAGAGCAGTTTCTCAGAAAGCTTCTTTCCAGTTTTGAACGGAGGATATTTCCTTTTTCACTGTAGCCCTCTATGGGCTTCCAAATATCCCTTTGCCAATTCCACAAGAACAGCCTTAGCGAAAGGCTTCTTGAAGGGAAAGATGTAACTCTGTGAGATGAATTCACAGAACACAGAGCAGTTTCTCAGAAAGCTTCTTTCCAGTTTTGAACGGAAGATATTTCCTTTTTCACCATAGCCCTCTACGGGCTTCCAAATATCCCTTTGCCAATTCCACAAGAACAGCCTTAGCGAAAGGCTGCTTGAAGGGAAAGATGTAACTCTGTGAGATGAATTCACAGAACACAGAGCAGTTTCTCAGAAAGCTTCTTTCCAGTTTTGAACGGAAGATATTTCCTTTTTCCCCATAGCCCTCTATGGGCTTCCAAATATCCCGTTACCAATTCCACAAGAACAGCCTTAGCGAAAGGCTTCTTGAAGGGAAAGATGTAACTCTGTGAGATGAATTCACAGAACACAGAGCAGTTTCTCAGAAAGCTTCTTTCCAGTTTTGAACGGAAGATATTTCCTTTTTCACTGTAGCCCACTAAGGGCTTCCAAATATCCCTTTGCCAATTCCACAAGAACAGCCTTAGCGAAAGGCTTCTTGAAGGGAAAGATGTAACTCTGTGAGATGAATTCACAGAACACAGAGCAGTTTCTCAGAAAGCTTCTTTCCAGTTTTGAACGGAAGATATTTCCTTTTTCCCCATAGCCCTCTACGGGCTTCCAAATATCCCTTTGCCAATTCCACAAGAACAGCCTTAGCGAAAGGCTGCTTGAAGGGAAAGATGTAACTCTGTGAGATGAATTCACAGAACACAGAGCAGTTTCTCAGAAAGCTTCTTTCCAGTTTTGAACGGAAGATATTTCCTTTTTCACCATAGCCCTCTACGGGCTTCCAAATATCCCTTTGCCAATTCCACAAGAACAGCCTTAGCGAAAGGCTGCTTGAAGGGAAAGATGTAACTCTGTGAGATGAATTCACAGAACACAGAGCAGTTTCTCAGAAAGCTTCTTTCCAGTTTTGAACGGAAGATATTTCCTTTTTCCCCATAGCCCTCTATGGGCTTCCAAATATCCCGTTGCCAATTCCACAAGAACAGCCTTAGCGAAAGGCTGCATGAAGGGAAACATGTAACTCTGTGAGATGAATTCACAGAACACAGAGCAGTTTCTCAGAAAGCTTCTTTCCAGTTTTGAACGGAAGATATTTCCTTTTTCCCCATAGCCCTCTATGGGCTTCCAAATATCCCTTTGCCAATTCCGCAAGAACAGCCTTAGCGAAAGGCTGCTTGAAGGGAAAGATGTAACTCTGTGAGATGAATTCACAGAACTCAGAGCAGTTTCTCAGAAAGCTTCTTATCAGTTTTGAACGGAAGATATTTCCTTTTTCACCATAGCCCTCTATGGGCTTCCAAATATCCCTTTGCCAATTCCACAAGAACATCCTTAGCGAAAGGCTGCTTGAAGGGAAAGATGTAACTCTGTGAGATGAATTCACAGAACACAGAGCAGTTTCTCAGAAAGCTTCTTTCCAGTTTTGAACGGAAGATATTTCCTTTTTCACCGTAGCCCTCTATAGGCTTCCAAATATGCCTTTGCCAATTCCACAAGAACAGCCTTAGCGAAAGGCTTCTTGAAGGGAAAGATGTAACTCTGTGAGATGAATTCACAGAACACAGAGCAGTTTCTCAGAAAGCTTCTTTCCAGTTTTGAACGGAAGATATTTCCGTTTTCACCATAGCCCTCTACGGGCTTCCAAATATCCCTTTGCCAATTCCACAAGAACAGCCTTAGCGAAAGGCTGCTTGAAGGGAAAGATGTAACTCGGTGAGATGAATTCACAGAACACAGAGCAGTTTCTCAGAAAGCTTCTTTCCAGTTTTGAACGGAAGATATTTCCTTTTTCCCCATAGCCCTCTATGGGCTTCCAAATATCCCGTTGCCAATTCCACAAGAACAGCCTTAGCGAAAGGCTGCATGAAGGGAAACATGTAACTCTGTGAGATGAATTCACAGAACACAGAGCAGTTTCTCAGAAAGCTTCTTTCCAGTTTTGAACGGAAGATATTTCCTTTTTCCCCATAGCCCTCTATGGGCTTCCAAATATCCCTTTGCCAATTCCACAAGAACAGCCTTAGCGAAAGGCTGCTTGAAGGGAAAGATGTAACTCTGTGAGATGAATTCACAGAACACAGAGCAGTTTCTCAGAAAGCTTCTTATCAGTTTTGAACGGAAGATATTTCCTATTTCACCATAGCCCTCTATGGGCTTCCAAATATCCCTTTGCCAATTCCACAAGAACATCCTTAGCGAAAGGCTGCTTGAAGGGAAAGATGTAACTCTGTGAGATGAATTCACAGAACACAGAGCAGTTTCTCAGAAAGCTTCTTTCCAGTTTTGAACGGAAGATATTTCCTTTTTCACCATAGCCCTCTATGGGCTTCCAAATATCCCTTTGCCAATTCCAGAAGAACAGCCTTAGCGAAAGGCTGCTTGAAGGGAAAGATGTAACTCTGTGAGATGAATTCACAGAACACAGAGCAGTTTCTCAGAAATCTTCTTTCCAGTTTTGAACGGAAGATATTTCCTTTTTCACCGTAGCCCTCTATGGGCTTCCAAATATCCCTTTGCCAATTCCACAAGAACAGCCTTAGCGAAAGGCTGCTTGAAGGGAAACATGTAACTCTGTGAGATGAATTCACAGAACACAGAGCAGTTTCTCAGAAAGCTTCTTTCCAGTTTTCAACGGAAGATATTTCCTTTTTCACTGTATCCCTCTATGGGCTTCCAAATATCCCTTTGCCAATTCCACAAGAACAGCCTTAGCGATAGGCTGCTTGAAGGGAAAGATGTAACTCTGTGAGATGAATTCACAGAACACAGAGCAGTTTCTCAGAAATCTTCTTTCCAGTTTTGAACGGAAGATATTTCCTTTTTCCCCATAGCCCTCTATGGGCTTCCAAATATCCCTTTGCCAATTCCACAAGAACAGCCTTAGCGAAAGGCTTCTTGAAGGGAAAGATGTAACTCTGTGAGATGAATTCACAGAACACAGAGCAGTTTCTCAGAAAGCTTCTTTCCAGTTTTGAACGGAAGATATTTCCTTTTTCACTGTAGCCCTCTATGGGCTTCCAAATATCCCTTTGCCAATTCCACAAGAACAGCCTTAGCGAAAGGCTTCTGGAAGGGAAAGATGTAACTCTGTGAGATGAATTCACAGAACACAGAGCAGTTTCTCAGAAAGCTTCTTTCCAGTTTTGAACGGAAGATATTTCCTTTTTCACTGTAGCCTTCTATGGGCTTCCAAATATCCCTTTGCCAATTCCACAAGAACAGCCTTAGCGAAAGGCTTCTTGAATTGAAAGATGTAACTCTGTGAGATGAATTCACAGAACACAGAGAAGTTTCTCAGAAAGCTTCTTTCCAGTTTTGAACGGAAGATATTTCCTTTTTCCCCATAGCCCTCTATGGGCTTCCAAATATCCCTTTGCCAATTCCACAAGAACAGCCTTAGCGAAAGGCTGCTTGAAGGGAAAGATGTAACTCTGTGAGATGAATTCACAGAACACAGAGCAGTTTCTCAGAAAGCTTCTTTCCAGTTTTGAACGGAAGATATTTCCTTTTTCACCATAGCCCTCTACGGGCTTCCAAATATCCCTTTGCCAATTCCACAAGAACAGCCTTAGCGAAAGGCTGCTTGAAGGGAAAGATGTAACTCTGTGAGATGAATTCACAGAACACAGAGCAGTTTCCCAGAAAGCTTCTTTCCAGTTTTGAGCGGAAGATATTTCCTTTTTCACCATAGCCCTCTATGGGCTTCCAAATATCCCTTTGCCAATTCCACAAGAACAGCCTTAGCGAAAGGCTGCTTGAAGGGAAAGATGTAACTCGGTGAGATGAATTCACAGAACAGAGAGCAGTTTCTCAGAAATCTTCTTTCCAGTTTTGAACGGAAGGTATTTCCTTTTTCACCGTAGCCCTCTATGGGCTTCCAAATATCCCTCTGCCAATTCCACAAGAACAGCCTTAGCGAAAGGCTTCTTGAAGGGAAAGATGTAACTCTGTGAGATGAATTCACAGAACACAGAGCAGTTTCTCAGAAAGCTTCTTTCCAGTTTTGAACGGAAGATATTTCCTTTTTCACTGTAGCCCTCTATGGGCTTCCAAATATCCCTTTGCCAATTCCACAAGAACAGGCTTAGCGAAAGGCTTCTTGAAGGGAAAGATGTAACTCTGTGAGATGAATTCACAGAACACAGAGAAGTTTCTCAGAAAGCTTCTTTCCAGTTTTGAACGGAAGATATTTCCTTTTTCCCCATAGCCCTCTATGGGCTTCCAAATATCCCTTTGCCAATTCCACAAGAACAGCCTTAGCGAAAGGCTGCTTGAAGGGAAAGATGTAACTCTGTGAGATGAATTCACAGAACACAGAGCAGTTTCTCAGAAAGCTTCTTTCCAGTTTTGAACGGAAGATATTTCCTTTTTCACCATAGCCCTCTACGGGCTTCCAAATATCCCTTTGCCAATTCCACAAGAACAGCCTTAGCGAAAGGCTGCTTGAAGGGAAAGATGTAACTCTGTGAGATGAATTCACAGAACACAGAGCAGTTTCCCAGAAAGCTTCTTTCCAGTTTTGAGCGGAAGATATTTCCTTTTTCACCATAGCCCTCTATGGGCTTCCAAATATCCCTTTGCCAATTCCACAAGAACAGCCTTAGCGAAAGGCTGCTTGAAGGGAAAGATGTAACTCTGTGAGATGAATTCACAGAACACAGAGCAGTTTCTCAGAAAGCTTCTTTCCTGTTTTGAACGGAAGATATTTCCTTTTTCACCGTAGCCCTCTATGGGCTTCCAAATATCCCTTTGCCAATTCCACAAGAACAGCCTTAGCGAAAGGCTTCTTGAAGGGAAAGATGTAACTCTGTGAGATGAATTCACAGAACACAGAGAAGTTTCTAAGAAAGCTTCTTTCCAGTTTTGAACGGAAGATATTTCCTTTTTCCCCATAGCCCTCTATGGCTTCCAAATATCCCGTTGCCAATTCCACAAGAACAGCCTTAGCGAAAGGCTGCTTGAAGGGAAACATGTAACTCTGTGAGATGAATTCACAGAACACAGAGCAGTTTCTCAGAAAGCTTCTTTCCAGTTTTGAACGGAGGATATTTCCTTTTTCACTGTAGCCCTCTATGGGCTTCCAAATATCCCTTTGCCAATTCCACAAGAACAGCCTTAGCGAAAGGCTTCTTGAAGGGAAAGATGTAACTCTGTGAGATGAATTCACAGAACACAGAGCAGTTTCTCAGAAAGCTTCTTTCCAGTTTTGAACGGAAGATATTTCCTTTTTCACCATAGCCCTCTACGGGCTTCCAAATATCCCTTTGCCAATTCCACAAGAACAGCCTTAGCGAAAGGCTGCTTGAAGGGAAAGATGTAACTCTGTGAGATGAATTCACAGAACACAGAGCAGTTTCTCAGAAAGCTTCTTTCCAGTTTTGAACGGAAGATATTTCCTTTTTCCCCATAGCCCTCTATGGGCTTCCAAATATCCCGTTACCAATTCCACAAGAACAGCCTTAGCGAAAGGCTTCTTGAAGGGAAAGATGTAACTCTGTGAGATGAATTCACAGAACACAGAGCAGTTTCTCAGAAAGCTTCTTTCCAGTTTTGAACGGAAGATATTTCCTTTTTCACTGTAGCCCACTAAGGGCTTCCAAATATCCCTTTGCCAATTCCACAAGAACAGCCTTAGCGAAAGGCTTCTTGAAGGGAAAGATGTAACTCTGTGAGATGAATTCACAGAACACAGAGCAGTTTCTCAGAAAGCTTCTTTCCAGTTTTGAACGGAAGATATTTCCTTTTTCCCCATAGCCCTCTACGGGCTTCCAAATATCCCTTTGCCAATTCCACAAGAACAGCCTTAGCGAAAGGCTGCTTGAAGGGAAAGATGTAACTCTGTGAGATGAATTCACAGAACACAGAGCAGTTTCTCAGAAAGCTTCTTTCCAGTTTTGAACGGAAGATATTTCCTTTTTCACCATAGCCCTCTACGGGCTTCCAAATATCCCTTTGCCAATTCCACAAGAACAGCCTTAGCGAAAGGCTGCTTGAAGGGAAAGATGTAACTCGGTGAGATGAATTCACAGAACACAGAGCAGTTTCTCAGAAAGCTTCTTTCCAGTTTTGAACGGAAGATATTTCCTTTTTCCCCATAGCCCTCTATGGGCTTCCAAATATCCCGTTGCCAATTCCACAAGAACAGCCTTAGCGAAAGGCTGCATGAAGGGAAACATGTAACTCTGTGAGATGAATTCACAGAACACAGAGCAGTTTCTCAGAAAGCTTCTTTCCAGTTTTGAACGGAAGATATTTCCTTTTTCCCCATAGCCCTCTATGGGCTTCCAAATATCCCTTTGCCAATTCCGCAAGAACAGCCTTAGCGAAAGGCTGCTTGAAGGGAAAGATGTAACTCTGTGAGATGAATTCACAGAACTCAGAGCAGTTTCTCAGAAAGCTTCTTATCAGTTTTGAACGGAAGATATTTCCTTTTTCACCATAGCCCTCTATGGGCTTCCAAATATCCCTTTGCCAATTCCACAAGAACATCCTTAGCGAAAGGCTGCTTGAAGGGAAAGATGTAACTCTGTGAGATGAATTCACAGAACACAGAGCAGTTTCTCAGAAAGCTTCTTTCCAGTTTTGAACGGAAGATATTTCCTTTTTCACCATAGCCCTCTATGGGCTTCCAAATATCCCTTTGCCAATTCCACAAGAACAGCCTTAGCGAAAGGCTGCTTGAAGGGAAAGATGTAACTCTGTGAGATGAATTCACAGAACACAGAGCAGTTTCTCAGAAATCTTCTTTCCAGTTTTGAACGGAAGATATTTCCTTTTTCACCGTAGCCCTCTATAGGCTTCCAAATATCCCTTTGCCAATTCCACAAGAACAGCCTTAGCGAAAGGCTTCTTGAAGGGAAAGATGTAACTCTGTGAGATGAATTCACAGAACACAGAGCAGTTTCTCAGAAAGCTTCTTTCCAGTTTTGAACGGAAGATATTTCCGTTTTCACCATAGCCCTCTACGGGCTTCCAAATATCCCTTTGCCAATTCCACAAGAACAGCCTTAGCGAAAGGCTGCTTGAAGGGAAAGATGTAACTCGGTGAGATGAATTCACAGAACACAGAGCAGTTTCTCAGAAAGCTTCTTTCCAGTTTTGAACGGAAGATATTTCCTTTTTCCCCATAGCCCTATATGGGCTTCCAAATATCCCGTTGCCAATTCCACAAGAACAGCCTTAGCGAAAGGCTGCATGAAGGGAAACATGTAACTCTGTGAGATGAATTCACAGAACACAGAGCAGTTTCTCAGAAAGCTTCTTTCCAGTTTTGAACGGAAGATATTTCCTTTTTCCCCATAGCCCTCTATGGGCTTCCAAATATCCCTTTGCCAATTCCACAAGAACAGCCTTAGCGAAAGGCTGCTTGAAGGGAAAGATGTAACTCTGTGAGATGAATTCACAGAACACAGAGCAGTTTCTCAGAAATCTTCTTTCCAGTTTTGAACGGAAGATATTTCCTTTTTCACCGTAGCCCTCTATGGGCTTCCAAATATCCCTTTGCCAATTCCACAAGAACAGCCTTAGCGAAAGGCTGCTTGAAGGGAAACATGTAACTCTGTGAGATGAATTCACAGAACACAGAGCAGTTTCTCAGAAAGCTTCTTTCCAGTTTTCAACGGAAGATATTTCCTTTTTCACTGTATCCCTCTATGGGTTTCCAAATATCCCTTTGCCAATTCCACAAGAACAGCCTTAGCGATAGGCTGCTTGAAGGGAAAGATGTAACTCTGTGAGATGAATTCACAGAACACAGAGCAGTTTCTCAGAAATCTTCTTTCCAGTTTTGAACGGAAGATATTTCCTTTTTCCCCATAGCCCTCTATGGGCTTCCAAATATCCCTTTGCCAATTCCACAAGAACAGCCTTAGCGAAAGGCTTCTTGAAGGGAAAGATGTAACTCTGTGAGATGAATTCACAGAACACAGAGCAGTTTCTCAGAAAGCTTCTTTCCAGTTTTGAACGGAAGATATTTCCTTTTTCACTGTAGCCCTCTATGGGCTTCCAAATATCCCTTTGCCAATTCCACAAGAACAGCCTTAGCGAAAGGCTTCTGGAAGGGAAAGATGTAACTCTGTGAGATGAATTCACAGAACACAGAGAAGTTTCTCAGAAAGCTTCTTTCCAGTTTTGAACGGAAGATATTTCCTTTTTCCCCATAGCCCTCTAAGGGCTTCCAAATATCCCTTTGCCAATTCCACAAGAACAGCCTTAGCGAAAGGCTGCTTGAAGGGAAAGATGTAACTCTGTGAGATGAATTCACAGAACACAGAGAAGTTTCTCAGAAAGCTTCTTTCCAGTTTTGAACGGAAGATATTTCCTTTTTCCCCATAGCCCTCTATGGGCTTCCAAATATCCCTTTGCCAATTCCACAAGAACAGCCTTAGCGAAAGGCTTCTTGAAGGGAAAGATGTAACTCTGTGAGATGAATTCACAGAACACAGAGCAGTTTCCCAGAAAGCTTCTTTCCAGTTTTGAGCGGAAGATATTTCCTTTTTCACCATAGCCCTCTATGGGCTTCCAAATATCCCTTTGCCAATTCCACAAGAACAGCCTTAGCGAAAGGCTGCTTGAAGGGAAAGATGTAACTCTGTGAGATGAATTCACAGAACACAG